>NC_143518.1:17519762-17819762 GCF_031878675.1 Megascapheus bottae
TTTTCTTTTTTTGCCAGTCCTGGGTCTTGAACTCAGGACTTGGGCACTGCCTTTGGACACTTTTTGCTCAAGACTAGTGCCACTTCTGGCTTTTTCTGTTTATGTGGTACTGAGGAATCTAACCCAGGGCTTTGTGCATGCTAGGTGAGCACTCTACCACGAGGCTACATTCCTGGTCCGGACAATGATTTTTATAGCTTACAATTTAGGCCAGTGAGATGCTTCCCAGGTAAAAGGTTCATTCAATTCATGGTCAATGTATTTGCTTCTTTTGTGGAAAACAAACAAGCATAATTGTCTATATGTTTATGATTCCCTGAGATTACATCAGGCTACTGTGTCTACCCCAAATAGAACTTTGTATTTTTAAAAGAGTCGAGCATTCCACAATGCTTTGGAGGAATTCAAATGGAAAAGAACCCCTCTTCCCTTCTAAGAGAAATATTTCAGGCAGAAACACATTGCCTCATCTGGCTTATGTAATATATTTATACATATATATTTTATAAGTTAAGTAAAAATTATATACATATATAATGTTAAACTTACCTGTTTCTACTTATTTCCATATTATTTGCTTCCCTTATTAGAAATCATTTGTAAGAGAGATGCACTATGTGTATATTTTTCCTCCTTCCTCAGACACTTAGATTATCTAAGGAAGCAGAAGTATCACAAACATGTCTTTTTTTATAAATAATTTTTATTGTGATTAATAGAAGGGTTACATTATATTCACCAGAGAGAAGGTGCATAACTTCACCAACATTGATACCCTTTCTCATGACATGGTCCCCATTTCCCTCCCACCCTCCCCCCTGCTTATCCTGATTTCCCCCTTCCCTATCCAATTTCAAATAACCAAATAAGCACATATGAAATATATCAGATAACAAGGTGAAATATTGTAACAATATGAGATAACCAAAGGATGGCAAAAGAGATGAGTGATAACATAGTACATTAAGGACAACAGTCACTTGTTATATGGCTTTTGTTTCCTTCTCCTGGAGGTCCTTACATTTAGTGTCATACTGTTTGGCCTAATGTCTCTAGATTTTGTTCTTTGTAAATCTCTGCTAGGAGAGCTCAAGGTTACTACTGATTATGACAAATGAGGGAGACTATTTGGGCCTATGTTCCTTTGAGTCTGGCTTACTTCACTTAATAGGATTTTTTCTAAGTCTTTCCATTTTCTTACAAATGGGGCGATGTCATTCTTTCTGACAGCAGCATAGAATTCCATTGTGTATAAATACTACATCTTGCTGATCCACTCATCAACTGAGGGACATCTGGGTTGGTTCCATATCTTTGCTATGGTAAATAGTGCTGCAATGAACATCATTGTGCTAGTGGATTTACTATGCCCTTGCTTCTGGACAGTTGGGTAAATGCCAAGTAGTGGAATTGCTGGGTCATAGGGGAGCTCTATGTTTAGTCTTTTGAGGCACTGCCATACTGCTTTCCATAGTGGTTGAAGGAGTTTGCACTCCCACCAACAGTGTAGTAGTGATCCCTCCTGGCCACATCCCCTCCAGCACCTGTTGTTATTAGATTTCTTGATCCTGGCCATTCTAAGTGGAGTGAGGTAGAATCTTAGAGTTGTTTTGATTTGCATTTCTTTTATGACCAGAGATGTTGAGCATTTCTTCATGTGTCTATAGGCCATTTTTGTTTCTTCTTCAGAGAAGACTCTCTTTAAGTCTTTGGCACATCTTTTAATGGGATGGTTGTTACTTTGGAGATTAGTTTTGGAGTGATTCAATTTTTTGAGCTGTTGATATATTTTAGATATGAGGCCTTTGTCTGTTGTATGGTTAGGGAAGATCTTCTCCCATTCTGCAGGCTTCCTAATTAATTTACTAGCTATGTCTTTTGCCATACAGAAGCTCCACAGTGGCCGGGAGTTTGGCCTAGTGGTTAAAGTGTTTGCCTAGCATGCATGAAGACCCGGATTCAATTCCTCGGTACCACATACATAGAAAAAAGCCGGAAGTGGTGCTGAGGCTCAAGTGGTAGAGCTCTAGCCTTGAGAAAGTCCAAGGACAGTGCTCAGGCCCTGAACTCAAGCCCAGGACTGGCAAAAAAAAAAAAAAAGAAGAAGAAGAAGCTCCGCAGTTTAATGCAGTCCCACTTATTCAGCCTTTCTCTGAATTGTTGTGTTTCTTGGTCCTTATTGAGAAAGTTTAGAGCTGTGCCAAGGAGGCCTAGTGTCTCCTATTCCTTCCTGTAAAGTTCTCAGGGTGTCAGCTTTTACCTCGAGGTTTTTGATCCACTTGGAGTTAATTCTAGTGCAGAGTGACAGAGAAGGATCCAACTTTAGTTTTCTGTAGGTGCTTAACCAGTTCTGCCAGCACCACTTGTTGAAGAGGCTGTCTTCCTTCCATTCTATTTTTTTTGGCTCCCTTGTCAAAGATTAGGTGGCCATAGGTCTGTGGTTTAATATCTGGGTCCTCAGTTCTATTCCACTGGTCTTCAGGCCTTTTCTTGTGCCAGTACCAAGCTGTTTTGATCATGATAGCTCTGTAATAGAGTCTAAAGGTTGGTATTGAAATTCCTCCTGGGCTGTTCTTTCTGCTAAGAAGTGTTTTTGCTATACGGGGTCTTTTATTATTCCATCACATCAATCTTTTATACCTTTTTGTGAGGAGTTTTTGATGTCTTTGTTCCATTTTGCTTATTGAACATCTACCCAAAATAAGATATGCCTAAGAATGAACAAAAAAAGTCCCTACTCCAATCTTGCAGAGCTATGAGCAATTAATCACACCATATGTGACAAGAGTTTGAATAAAGCATAAACTAAATGCTTTGACAGAAAAGAAAGCAAAAGATGACCACTTAAAAAGTAGTTGGGTAAAGTTGCATGGAAAAAGGTCCATGTTTGAAAATGTGGGGAGTTTGATGATTTGTTAATTGCTTAATTTTAGGCTATTCAAGTTTAATTTTGAAAATATTTGCAGAGTAGAAGGAAGTAATCCAGGACTGTTTTCCCATCCGGATTCCAGGAACAGAGCCGTTCTGCCAGATGGAAACTGTTCTGGCACCTTTGTTGAAAAACCACAGACTGTTTTCTGGACTAGGCATTTTTGCTGGAGAGCAGGTGCAATGAAGGGAATGAGGACAGGGCCACTTAGGGCTGTAGGGATAAGACAAGTACAAGCTTGAAAGCCCAGAACTAGTCTGGCATCTTTACTGTCTTGCTGGGATCAGCCCTGACACTTCTGTGCTCATCCATGCCTTGCTGTGAATTTTCTTGTCTCCATGAACTTCCTAGAGATGTAGTCAAAGAACCAGAGAGGAGCAGTAAGAGAAAGAAATAATGCGTAAGAGTAAAATGTCAAGACTCTGTGTTCAAATCACTTCACACAAAAAAATCATGAACTGGAAGTACAAAAAACCTAGAGTACAGATCTCCCCTTTCTCTGCTCCCTCCTCCACCCAGTACACATGTGCATGTGTATGTGCTGGTCCTGGGGCACGAACTCGAAGCCTGGGCACTGTCCTTCAGCTTCTGTATTAAAGGCTAGCACTCTACCACTTGAGCCATAGTTCCACATCTGGCTTCTTGGTAGTTAACTGGTGATAAGTGCATCATGAATTTTCTTGCCCATACTCGGGATATAAAAAAAATAACAGTTATGACCCTTAAAATTCTGATGGTTAAATGAATTTTACAGTGAAAAAGCGTACATAAAAATAGTAGCCAATGAAAATGGTAAAGGAAGGTTTTATCAAAAGAAGATGAGAGTTGGTGGTATAGTGGTGAACATAGCTGCCTTCCAAAAGAAGATGAGACATTAGAGTAAAAGACAGTAGTAAGAAAATTTAAGAAGCTTTGTTCAAAATTCAAATGAAGGAAAGCAGTGAAAGCAGAAAGTAAAACAGTGGTGAATGTGGAGAGTATGTCTTCAATATGTTTCTCCCTTGCTAGCTAACTTTTAATATCCTTTCTCTTTTTTTTTTATGGTAGTGGTGGGTGATACTCAGGACCTTGTAGTTGCAAGGCAGTGTGGTTCTACCACTTAAGCCTTGTCCTTTTCATGTTCACTGTTTTTCAAATAGGTTCCTAAATTTATGCATGGCTGCTTCATTTTATGTTTCTCAAGTAGCTGGGATAACAGACATACCCTTATACCTTTTTTTTTTTTTTTTGCCAGTCCTGGGCTTGAGCTCAGGGCCTGAGCACTGTCCTTGGATTTTCTCAAGGCTAGAGCTCTACCACTTGAGCCTCAGCACCACTTCCGGCTTTTTTTCTATGTATGTGGTACCGAGGAATCGAATCTGGGTCTTTGTGCACGCTAGGCAAACACTCTACCACTAGGCCAAACTCCCGGCCCCATACCCTTACTTTTTATTGGTTGAGATGCAGTCTCAAGAACTGTTCTGTTTGGCCAGAGTTGACTTTACAACATGTTCTTCTCCATCTGAAATAAACTTGCCTTTCTTCATGCCAGTTGTAACTGTCCCTGTACAATTCTATAACTGCACTTCTTAGGTGTCTCCTGGCCAGGCCCTCTTATAAATAGACCCCAAACGGAAGAGTGATTTCTTCAGTTCTTAAGCCTAGCATTAGGAGTAACAAACACAATAGGTGTGTTTTAATCACCTCCTAGGAAAACTAAATAATTTTATTCAGCCACCAGGTACAAATATCTCAACAAATAGCTGATATGCTCTATGGGTATCATGTGGCTTTAACCCCCAGTCTCTTTGTCCCTAAAGCAGAACTCAGATCGGTGACATTTTCAGGGTCTTGATGTCTTCATCATCTGACTCTGGGTGTTTTTTCACATACCTAGTCTCCTTCGCCAGCACAATGCATATCTATCCACAGGGGATTCAACAAAACCCCTGAATTTACTTCATGACTAGTGATTAACTCACAAAAAGAGCTTAGCCTGTTATAAGTCTCCTCTATTTCTTAGAGATGATCTATAGAATACATTTTTTAATTCCTAGAACTAGATATTGCAGTGTACACCTGGAATCCCAGTACTCCAGAGGCTGAAGCAGGAGAATCACAAGTTTGAAGCCAGCACATTGTGAGATCTTGTCTCCAAATAAAGAATGCATAACTTCGACTAAATTACTGGGAGCACCACCAAAGATGTAGCTCAATGGTAAGGTCCAGACATCTGCATGTATAGCCTCTTTTCTATAAGGAGTACAGGTATGGACAAGAAGCCAGCAGGTTCCTAGAAGAAAAGTCCTGAATCCAAGTGTTACTTCCCACTGTGTGCACCTGTACAAGGGACTTAATACCCTCTGCCTAACACACTATTTGAGTATCACAGGGGAGTGTGTGGGGTACTATAATGTATACCATTACGCTCCAAGTATGAATACTTTCAAAAATATTGGCAAATAGTCTAAAAATCACTTCACTGCTACTTGGTTAGACTTCTATTACTGTTTTAAACGTTTGGTTGCTTTTTCCATTTTTCAAATGAGCATGTAACTACTTCTGCAATAGCTTAGAAATCCAGCTCTCATGGGGTATTTTTAGCACTTAGGCGAACTTTTTGCAGATCTTTCCTCCCAGGGGGGATTTCTGTGCACTAGCCTACCCAGGCTGGATATTTGTGCTATACAAACCTTGCTTTTCACCCCCAACACCCACCCCCATTCCCCTCGTGATGCAAGCTCTCTTTCTGGGTGGTTTCTTCCTCTTAGACTCCTGTTCCTTCAGGCCTGGCTTCATACCTTCTGGCAAACTCTGTAAATGCACTCAACTGCTAGTCTACATGCCTCTTCTACCACTGGCCTACCTATTCTGTGCATGCAAGCTCCCTTCCGCCCACCCCATTATGCTCCATCCCATCCTGCTGCAGCACAAGTTCTAATCTTCTAGGAGTTTACTAAGCAAACAGGGACAGACCTGTGTCTTGTTTTCTCATCATTGCGTTTTAGCTCCTAGTACAGTTTTTGGAACATGGAGCACAGATGGCATTCAATGGAACATTTCAAGTGGATGAATGACCCGTCTACAGCCAGGTACAGCCTGAACAATAGGAGAGTTACTGACCCTATCAATTGGCACAGGAAGAACTCTACTTATAACCACTAGAAGGACGATTCCCCCAGGAAACAAGGCCACCGGGTTTCTTCTGCCCTCTGCAAGTATTCTTCCTAGGGCTGCTGGAACCAAAACGAATCACCATGTCCCAAAAGAAGCACCCGCTCCATCTGATAGCCAGCGTCCCAGCAGCAACACTGCCTGGCAGGTACTGTACTTTCAGATCCTCCCACCCACTTCATTCCATGCCCGTGCGTCAGAGCTCAAAGGAGCAGAGGAGCAGCAGCTTCCAGGTAAAAGGACCTCCTCAAAGCTCGAACCTGTGATTGCTAGCTCCCTAGATCCCATACAAATGCAGTATATTCCAGTTGGTCCCTGGGATTTGGGGGTTAATCTGTAATACTTTCTTTTTTTTTTTCCTTGCCAATTTAGGCAGTTTTGAGCTTCTCGGGTGAGGTGCATGCAACGAATGTGATCTTTCCTGCTAATGAAGAAGTCAAAATGAATTGTGCTCCAAAGCCCTATCTATTAAGATACAAGTGTCTTAGCCATTTTCTGCTCTAGATCTTCCATTCATTTATTTTCATCCTCAAGAACTGCATTGATTCACCTTATCTAGTACAAGGTATAGAAGGTTGGCATGAATCTGTTCTGATATCATTTGGCCATAGGTAAGTTTTATGACTCTCTCGCCTTTTATTTCAATATTTTACTGCATTGGAATTTGAACTAAAGGCTTTTCATTTGCGAGGTAAGCACTCTTATCACATGAGTCATGCCCTTATACCTTTCTTGTTTTATTACTGTATTTTTTGTGTGTTGATACTAGGGCTTGAACTGAGGGGCCTTGGACTCTTGCTTAACTTTTTCATTCAAGGCTGATGCTCTACCACTTGAGCTATATATCCCCTACTGGCATCTTTAGTGGTTCACTGGAAATGGGAGTCTGTCCAACTTTCCTGCTCCAGCTGGCTTCAAACTGCAGTCCTCAGGTCTCCATCTCCTGAGTAGCTAGCCCCTAGCACCCAGCTTCTTCTTTTTGTTGTTGCTGACTTTTTCCCTTTTGGGACTTCAAATTTGTTTTGGTTTCTCAACATGAAGAAACACAATGGAATTCTTTGCTGCCATTAGAAAGAATGATGTTGCCTCATTTGTAAGGAAATGGAAAGACTTGGAAAAAATCATATTAAGTAAGCCAGACTCAAAGGAACATAGGCTCAAAGGTTTCCCTCATTTGTAATAATTAGTACAAACCTAAGACTCTCCTAGCAGAGGATTACAATAGCTCAAATCTCAGATACATAAGGCCATATAGGATGAGGCCAAATTAATGGACCTCCAAGACAAGGAAACAAGAGCTTAATTATGAGTGACTGTTGTTCTTAATGTACTATGTTTTCTTTCTCTTCTCTTGTGTTGCCCTTTGGTTAATCTCATATTGTTACAGTATCTGACTTTGTTACCTGGTATATTATATATATATATATGTTTATTTATTTATTTGAAATAGGAGGGGAAAATGAGGGGAGTGAGGGAAAGAAATGGGAACAAAAACATGAGAAGGAATATCAATGTGTGAGAAGTAATGCACCTTCTATCTGGTGAATATAACTGTAACCCCTCTACACATTAAAAAAAAAGAAAGGAACAATTAAAATATGGACTTGCTGACAAGTTTCTCCTCTGATGCCAAGATGCTGAGAATGGCACTTGCTTCTTTTTAATCCTCCCTTATTAAATACACCTCTAAGAAGTGACCTCACACATTTTGCAATAACACCACACCCTTTATAAGTAAAGGCTTCCGTGTGCCTGTGACCTAAACCCTGAATTGCTTTGCTTCATGCCACACCACCCTTCTATTAAAAGATAAGCATCTAAAGGTACCTCTCGCTCTACCAATTACTAAAGCCACAAAACATGACTTTCAGTCTCCGGGCTCTATAGAAAAAGTTGAAAAAGCCACCGGATGAGGCCCATTGCTTTAGTGTCTTTGTAATCTGTTGCATTCTGCTTCTTTGCTTATTTTGTCACCACGCTAGCAGTTCAACTGGACAAATTCTTCCAAGCAGAGCCATCTCTTCCCTCTCTTTGTCCTCTATTAATCAGTTGCTTTTGTCTAAAGGAATTTTTTAGCAGAATTTCAAAGTTATTATTCCCTTCCATCTTCATCCCATCCCTCCAAAAGTCAACAAGACAAGGCTTTTAACATGGAAGCAAAATATAAGTAACACAATTTTGATTCCTTTGTTATATCCATACAGGGGCTTGAACTTGAGACCTTGTGCTTTTGCTTCTCTCAAAGCTGATGCTCTTCTACTTGAGCCACACCTCTACTTTTTGACTCTTTAATGTTTAACTGGAGATAGAAGTCTCTCAGCTTTTTTTTGTCAGGTTAGCTTTGAACCACAATCCTGAGATCTTGTTGAGTAGGAAGTCTTACAGACATGAGCCATGGGTGCCTAGTCAACTTTAGTTTTTGGGGGGTTTTTTTGTGAATCATGGGGCTTGAGCTTGCCCTGGGTGCTGTCCCTGAGCTCTTCAAGGCTACTGCCCCACCCTTGAGCCAAGTCCCACTTCCTGTTTTGGTTTTTTTTTGTTGTTTCATTTTGTTTTCTAGAGGTTAATTGGAGATAAGAGTCTTGGGTCCTTTTGTGCCCGGGCTGGCTTTGAACCTTGATCCTCAGATCTCAGCCTCCTGAATAGCTAGAATTACAGGCGTGAGCTGCCAATCCCGGCAATTTTAGTTTCTTTGTATTATCAGGATTCTTTTTATTTTTATTTTTTTGTGCTAGTCCTGGGGCTTGAAGTCAGTGTCTAGGAACTAACCCTGAGCTTCTTTACTCATCTACTACTCTTCTACTTGAACCACACAGCTCCTCTTCTGCTTTTCTTGTTGCTTAATTGGAGATAAGAGTCTCACTAATGTTCCTGTCCAAGTAGGCTTTGAATCACAATCCTCAGATCTCAGCTTCCTGAGTTGTTAGGATTACAGACATGAGCTATTGGCACCTAACTTCATTTTTATTTCTTAGATCAGTGTGAGTATGAGCATACGCTGCTGCATGTGTTTACCTTTTCTGTACATTTGTCTCACTTTTTCTGTGCCCCTCCTTACCCCTTTCTCAAACAGACTTACAAATAAGACAAAAAGTACATAAAACAAAAGCAGAAACAAAGGAAAACAACAACCTCTTATTTCCATTTCTTAGAGATCATTTTGATAAATACTATTTTATATGATCATATTCATATAGTTATTGAGCTTTTGTGATACTCTCCTAAGAATAACCTCCTTCAGTCACTGGATGACTGTCTAGAGACTTGTATAATTCATTATGTCCCAAGACATGTTTTGTATTTTACCATCCAGTGTGTTTACTTGTAGATTTATAGGCACATTCTAATTATTATAAGTGAAGGAAACCATGTAGCCTATAGTTTTTTTGAGTCTGGCTTACTTTGCTTAATATAATTTTTCCATGTCTTTCCATTTTCTTACAAATGGTGCAAAAATAGTAACATATACATATATATATATAGAGAGAGAGAGAGAGAAAACAGAGACAGAGAGAGAAAGAGTAGAGAAATGATGCAAAGGACAAACATAAATCATCTGAATGATACTGAGCAGTTTCCTGTTCTGTTCTTTGAACTGTGACTGCCCCCCTTCTCACCTATACTTTTTGCTAGTTACGCATATTTCTTTGACTTCTAAAGAAGAAGTTTAGTCTTAGACATTTCTCTTATACTCATTCCCTAGATAAGCTCATCTCGTCTCTAAGTAGCTACTGGTGACTCCCAAACCTACATCTCCTGAACTCTAATCTCATCTCTTGACATCTAATAGGCATTTCAAACTTGGCTTTCTGACCCACCACGTTTAGATCTTTTCCTACATTTTCTCCTCCCACAGTCTTCCCTCCCCAAATCAAACAAAGTAGCTCTTTATTCTAGTTGTCATGCCCATTATGGCTGTGAGATACCAGTGCTCTGCTCATAAATTCTCTCTCTCTCTTTTTCCCCTTTTTTGGTGGTGTGCTAGGGTTTAAATTCGAGGCCTTGTGAGCATCAGGCAAGCAATCCAGCACGGAATCTAGCCCCATCAGCATGATATCCTTTTAATGACTGGAGCTTCATTATTAAGTTTCCTGTGTGGTAGTAGTCTTCTTCAAATTGTCTAGACTATTTTTGGTCCTTTGATTTTTCTAAGTAGATTTGGGAGACACCTGTCAGGTTTAAAGGTAGAATGATCCATATAAAAAGAAAAGATAGAGCAAGACAAGAAAGAATAATGGTGCATGTTATAGTATTCCATAGTGTGGCTACAATAGGCTTCACTAAAGATGAAGCTTCTCTCATAGGCAAATCAAGAAATTAGCCTTTTAGGCTGAGAGAAGTCTTCTGGCAAATGAAACCATGAATGCCATGCTATGTTGGAGGAAGATCGAGGAAATCAGTGAGACAGCGCAGAATGTGAAGAAAAATAACAAACGGAAAGCACTTGGCTTCCCCCTGATAGCCATATCTTAGCACTGTCCTTGAAGCTGACCCCACCCCAGTTAATCCTCTCTCATCCTTTCTTTCAGGTGGTCTTGGAAGAGAGCCGGAGCCCAAGGTCACATGTGAAACTGATGTCCCTAGAGAACACAGATGTTGTTGAAACCTTGGAAATCTCTACTTAGGATTAGATTGCTCTCCAGTCACCCTCCATCCCCCTCCCATTTGCCCTGCCTGACTTCACTTCTTCTGCCTAACATTTAAAGAGAATCTAGTTGTAAGGAGGTACAGGGGCATGCCATTTCTCCTTCAGCTTAGCTGAAGGAGACTCCATTGCCTTTCCCAGGTTTCCTTCCCAAATAAAACCTTTTGGACTGCTGAGCTTGTCTTTCTGCTCTTTCTCTTTTCCTGCAGAGTGAACAAGACCAAGTACCCAGGAACCGGGGTCAGAGTGTCTGCAGTGAGCCACAGGGGAGGATGTTGGCTTTTTATTTTTTCTTGTTGTACCCAGTACTGGGACTTGAACTTGGAGCCTGGATGCTGTCCCTTAGCTTTTCCACTCAAGCTGTCGCTCTAGTACTTGGAGTCCCACCTCCACTTCCAGAATTCTTGCTTTGGTTTTGGGGAATTTTTTTTTGCCATCCCTGGGGCTTGAACTTAGAGCCTGGCCACTGTCCTTGAACTTTCTCAAGGCAAGCACTTTGTCACTTGAGCCACAGCACCACTTCCAGCCTTTTCTGTGTATGTGGGACCAAGGAATCGAATTTAGGGCTTCATGCATTCTAGGCAAGCATTCTGCCACTAGGTAAACTCCAAAGCCCCCACTTTCAGATTTTTTTCTTTTGGGTGGTTAATTGGAGATAAGAGTTTTGTGGACTTGCTTGCCAGGGCTGGTTTCACTCTGTGATCCTTAGATCTCACTGTCCCTAGTAGCTAGGATCAGGTGTGAACCACTGAAGCCTGGCTGGATGATAGCTTTTTCCCTGGGTGATTCAAGTAGTGATTTTGAGCATAGCATAAGAGGGCTCTGACTTCATTGTTAAAACCATCACAATAGCTCCTGCAGTGCCAACTGGGAGTATGTAAGGAGCTTAGCACTGGGGCTAAGTACATAATGTACTCCTGCATGTATAGGAGGCTGAGACCAGAAGAATCACAGTTTGAGGCCAGCAGAAAAGTCTGTGAGATTCCATCTGCAATTAACCACTAAAATGTTCAACTGAGGGTGTAAATCAAGGGATAGAATGGCCAGCTATGAGTCAGAAAGCTGAGAAAGAGTTTGGGGTTTGAGTTCAAACACTAGTACTAGTCCACATAAAAGGGATAATAGGTATACTAGCTCAAAGCTATACTACTAATTACTTACTTGTAAAGCAGAAATCAGGGAATTGTGGTTCAAAGTGAGCATAAGTATCAAGGCTCATGAGACTCTGTCTCAACATATGGCTGGGCGAGGTCGCACATACTCTTCTCACATAGAAGCACTACAGTGTAGGTTGGCCCTGACATAAAGTAACCAGGGCCAAAAGGAGGCTGAAGGCATGGCTCCCGTGGGAAAGTACTTGCCTTGCAAGCATGAGGCCCTAAATTCAATCTTCAGTGTCATGAAAAGAAAGAAACATACAGCAGTGGGGCACAGATGGAAAAAAAATGAAACAATTGAAGAAAATAAATACTTCCCCAAACAAACCTGTGTCTATGTAAGAACTTATGATACAACATATATACATTACAAATTATTGGAGTTTCTAAAACTTGTGAAGGACAAGTTTTAAATGGAAAAAGATAACAGGCTTCTAGCTTAAATCACATACGAAAGAAGCTCCAGAAAGATTAAGGAACTAAACATAGATATCAAATCTAATAACAGATGCGGGAGGGGATGTGGCCAGGAGGGATCACTACTACATTGTTGGTGGGAGTGCAAACTCATTCAACCACTATGGAAAGCAGTTTGGCAGTTCCTCAAAAGACTAAACATAGAGCTCCCCTATGACCCAGCAATTCCACTACTTGGCATTTACCCAACCATCCAGAAACAAGGACATACTAAATCCACTAGCACAATAATGTTGCCACACTATTTACCGTAGCAAAGATATGGAACCAACCCAGATGCCCCTCAGTTGATGAGTGGATCAACAAGATGTGGTATTTATACACAATGGAATTCTATGCTGCTGTCAGAAAGAACAATATCGCCCCATTTGTGAGGAAATGGAAAGACTTAGAAAAAATCCTATTAAGTGAAGTAAGCCAGACTCAGAGGAACATAGGCTCAATGGTTTTCCTCATTTGTCACAATCAGTAGAAACCTTGGGTTCTCCTAGCAGAGATTTACAGTAAAACAAAACCTAGATACATAAAGCCAGATAGTATGATGCTAAATGAAAGCAAAATATAGAAACAAAAGCCATATAATGAGTGATTGTTGTCCTTAATGTACTATGTTCTCTCTCATCTCTTTTGCCATCCCTTGGTTATCTCATATTGTTACAGTATTTTACCTTGTTATCTGATATATTGTATATATGCTTGATGGGTTATTTGAAATTGGATAGGGAAGAGGAGAAAACAACATGAGTGGTGGGGGGGTGGGGGGAGGGAAATGGGGACCATGACATGAGAAAAGGTATCAATGTATGTGAAGTAGTGCACCTTCCATCTGGTGAATATAATGTAACCCTTCTAGTAATCACAATAAAAAATATATGAAAAAACAGATATCAAATCTTAGGAGACCAAAATAGGAAAATATCTTTATGACATCTTGATATGAAAACTTTCCTCAAGTCAAAAAGGAATGAAACCATAAAGGATCACAAGGAAATGTCCTGACATTTTTACTATGCTGACATTAAAAACATGTATGCCATAGAAGTCAGAATAAACAAAGTTACATACTGTATCAGAATCTAAAGGCTAATTCATGATATCATTGCAAAAGGACTGGTTTCTAGTATTGATATATTTTTCAGATCATGCAATTCAAAAAAAAGGAAATGCGTATAATGGAAATACATATAATGCTCAAAACGTTTAATGTTAAAATATATGAATAGATTGTTTACAGAGGTGGAAATTTATCTGGGCAGCGTACATTTGAAATTATGTTCAACTTTACTAGCTGAATATACAAATAAAACAGTGATATTCAGGGCTAAGGATGTGACGCGGTGGAAAAGCAATTGCCTAGCATGGATTTGTCCTGAATTCAGTCTCCAGCATTTAAAAAAAAAAAAAAGTAGAGCCAGGCAATTACTGACTCAGACATATAATCTTTGCTAATCAGAAGGCTGAAGTCTGGAAGACTGAAATTGGAAGTCAGCTCAGGCAGGAAAGACTTCAAGACACTATCTCCAAAAGAAGCAGTGAAAAGTAGGGTGGGAGTGTGGCTTAAGTGGAAGGATGTCAGCTTATCAAGCCTGGGCCCTGAATTCAAGCTTCAGAACCACCAGCCCCCCCACACAAATAAAAAACAAAGGTATACAGAAAAAGATTTGGGGGAAAAAAAACAAATTCTGATAATACAAAGTATTTGTAAAGACATAGGAAAAATGCAGCTGTCATACACCCTGGCCAAAAATATAAACCGGTAAACTAGTCTTCTTATTTTGGTAAATGATTCGGTAATAGTTAATAAACCTATATTCCAGAACCTAATAGGTCCATTTTTGAAACTCTCATATTCACATATGAATTTCACATATAAAAATATGTTTGCTACCATAAGAAAATGGTAAATAATTTAAATATCTCAATGAAGAATGCACAGATAAATAGTGATATGGGAAAAGTCATCAAACAGCAATGTCAAAAACATAATTAGACTTCAAAGAAAATAACCTTCTAAGGTTTATATTATAGAGAATATTAGTTACATTAATTTTCACATCAATACAAAATACTCATAAACATCTAATGAAAAAATGCAAAACAAACATAGATAAATCACAAAATAGCCACCATTTTCCATCCCTCCTTGAAATCCACTCCTCCTTACAATGTGACTTTATGCCCCCACCAAGAGTAAAGTGTTTTCCCTTCCATGTCTTTATGACTCATTTTCACCAACAGGAGGCAGAGCATGAATCTTGCTACTTTTAGAATCCTGCTACTGCCTTGAAAAATAAACCTAGGCGAGCCTGTTGAAAGGTGAGTAACATCCAGACAGCCCCAGCCACAATCAGCCAATCACCAGACATATGATTAAGGCAAGCCAGTACAGATGACCTCCAGTTGACTGTAGACACACCAGCAAGTCTTGAGTAATAAGCTCAGTCCAGCCCCATCCTATCAGTACAGCCTTCTGGCTGATTGTAAACTCCAAAGCAATAGTAAGAGGAGTTGATTTAAGTGATTCCGTTTACTTTTTCATATAGAAATGGGTAACTGATGCTTATCTATTTAGGAACAATGATTTCCTAAGAAAGAGGAAGGGCAGGTATCCTATGTGGAGAGGGCATCTTTAATTTTTACAATTTTTTGAAGGATTGAAAAATTTTCAGGCTGGGCACTAAGTGGCACATGCTTGTAATTCTAGCTACTTAAGAAGCTGAGGTCTGGGCTGGGAATTTGGCCTAGTGGTAGAGTGCTTGCCTAGCATGCATGAAGACCCGGGTTCGATTCTTCAGTACCATATTCATAGAAAAAAGCCAGAAATGGTGCTGAGGCTCAAGTGGTAAAGCTCTAGCCTTGAGAAAAGTCCAAGGACAGTGCTCAGGCCCTGAGCTCAAGCCCAGGACTGGCAAAAAAAAAAAAAAAAAAGAAGCTGAGGTCTGGGGGTGTAGGTTCAAAGCCAGCCTGGGCAGGAAAGTCCCCGAACCTCTTATCTCCAATTAACCACACACACACACACACACACACACACACACACACACACACGTAGAGCCATGTCTCAAATGGTAGAGAACTGACTAAGAAATAACATGTAGGCCTTGAGCCCCAGACCCTAGTACCAACACTAAATAAAGAAAGAAATATTCTTAAATCTGGTATTAAATCTGTGTAGTAGCCGCCCAGAAGTTCATTGTATTTATGTTGAATATTACTTTGACTACTTTAAATGCTGTCTTATTTGTTTAGAGACATGTGTCATTTTTGTCATTTTCAAATGAATATTGGTAGAAATAGACATGACTAAAAGATCTGGCAAAAAAAAAATCTTGCTTCCTGCATAGACTGACTTACACAGCAACTTGGGCATGTTAGACTTGCATTATGTAACTGACCTCATGAGCCACAGTGACTCAGACTGACTGAGGATTTTGGTCACACCCCTTGGTGTAGAGGCAAATAAGCCAGAGCTGAGAGAAAAATATCAAGCCTTCAATTAATCAGAACTCAAGGGACAAAGCTTCATTTCATGAGAAAAAAAAAAACTCTAGTTTTAGGAGAAAACAAACTGGCATCAAAGGTATTTATTCGTTAACTTTCAGATCAAGTCCTGGGGCTAGCCTTTGGGTTAAGTCTCTCCTATTTAACATTAAGGTAAGTGAGTAGATTTGCACTAAGGCATATCTTTGTCAATGACTGAGATAAAATGAGCTTTCTATCTGCTCTTCATGTTACCAAAAATTAACTCTTCATGCTATCTAACAATCTATGTCAAACTAGGCCTGCCTAATCCACCTGTCGAACCATTGCTTCTTACAAAGTCAGGGATAGTCAAGAAATCAGTGCCCCTGGTTACTAAATCTATTAGCAACACCTGCCGTAGGCATGTGTTCTCATATTCCTATTTCATGTTCATGATGTAGCATGAAATACAAAAGACTTTGTATGGAATAGTGGATGTCAATAAGGTGTGGCTGAAGAAGAGGGAGAAGCAGTGACAGGTATTCAGTGGCACTATCGTAGTAGGTAAAAAGAAGATAGTTTGAGGGAGGGAGTTATCAATATGTCACAGCTATATTCCTGGAGAACGAATGATTGGCAGCTTGTCATTCACTGGTGATCTCCTCGCAGACAGTTTCAGGTAAGTGGTGGAGAAGAAACCGAATGACAGGGACTGAGGAAATTGCAGAGCGGATACAATCAACAGTTTCCTAGAAACAAAAGGTTCTAGAAGTCCTATCGTTACATGTAATAGTGGGTATTTCCTTCTAAACTTATTTCTCTGCTTGAAATTATGCACCCTAAACTGACAAGCATAGGCTGCTATATTTGGTATATCCAAATTATTATCATATTGTTTTATTCTAGAAGCATGTCTTACTTTATTCTTACTCTGTACTCTTACAGCCACTGTGTTGTGCGTGTGTATGTGTGTGTCTGTGTCTGTGTATGTATGTAAAATTTCTAGACTTTGTCTTTGCTAAATGGTATCCTCTGTTTTAAACCCATAAAATATACTACTACTATATAATACTTACAATTCCTGGGATATTAGATTAACATTTGTAATATCTCTCCTCAAAGTTCAATGATTTGGATTGTTAGAATCTAATTTATTAATCAACATTTTAGATCTTTTAATTTTTTAGAATATAAAAGGTTCCAAACTGGTTCAAGCAATTAATTACTCTCCAGTATAAATAATTCACTGAGGAATATTTCAATGTGATGGGAAAGGAAGAATTAATATTTGCCCTAAACAAGAATTCTCAATGTGGATATTCACTAAAAGTAGATGAATATGGTGCCTCCGTAATCTCTACACTTAAGAGGCTGAAACTAGGGAATCACATATTCAAGACCAGCCTGGGCTCTATAACAAAATTCTAACTCAATAAACAAAATTCATTAAGAATATAGGAAACTGCACTTCTTATTTTTATTAACATATATTAGTCATACAAATGGGGATTTTTTATTGTGATATTTCTATACAATCATAACACTATATCCTGATCACATTCAGCCCTTCATCTCTCTCCCTTCTCTTCCCTTCTCCTTTTAAAAACAGTTTCAGTTGGCTATGTTGTTCTATTTTTATGCCTGTATACAAAGTATTTCAGACACATTTACCATCATTATATTGACCCATTCGTTCCTGATAGTACCTGTTCTACTTTCCTATGATGACATTTTCTCAGCATATACTCATTGTCACATATTAATTATACAACAGGGTTTTGCCATGGTAATTCATATGTTCCTATATCATCATCTAGTCACATTATCCGTATCTATTGCTTTCTCTCAAAGCACAGGCACTTTTATACTCAGTTTGTATAAAGCACAACACTGGAGACAGAGGGAGGATACAACCTGATCCAATAGCACAGTATCTATCTGCCAAGCCTCACTGGGGAGAGCCTGAAAATACCAGTTTCCACTCATGTGGCAAACCTTGTTCAGGAGAAAGGATTGCACGTGGTGTTTCCGATTTATCTGATTTTACCATCAGATTTTCATGCCTCTGAGCAAGAAATCAAATTAGAAGTCAGAGAAACTGAGTGGAAAGGAGTAAATCATGAGCCAAAGTGATAATCATGTCTGTTCTCTATTCTATGCTGATTAAAAAAACCAGTTAACTTGCCTGGGTGTTGAATCAGATCTGCGAGTTCTCTCCGGTTTCTGCCCTCTCTCACTAAAGGTCTACAAATGATAAGAACACAGAAGTATCATCAATACACAGAAAGCAAAGCAAAGAGGACAAATTTCAAACTCAAGAGATAGGAGGAGGCTGAGAGTTTGGCCTAGTGGTAGAGTGCTTGCCTACCATGCATGAAGTACCCCATACATAGAAAAACCAGAAGTGGTGATGTGGCTCAAGTGGCAAAGTTCTAGCCATGAGGAAAAAAACCCAAGGACAGGGCTCAGGCTCTGAGTTCAAGCCCCAGGGCTGACAAAGAGGTGGGGGGGAGGAAGATTTTGGTGGTGATGGTAGTGGTTGTGGTGGTGGTGGTGTATGTGTGTGTGTGTGTGTGTGTGTGTGTGTGGTTGCTTTGTTTTGTTTAGTTTTTATCACTAAGTAGTTCTACAAAGGGGCTTCAGTGCAACCAATCAACTTTTAAGCACAAAGCATCTTGGTCAATCTCACTTTTCCCATCATTCTCCCCCATTTTTCTAACCCCATTCATACATTTGAGTTATGTGGTTACCATATACATAGATATATACACTGAATATAAGAACTGTTTATTTGTTCACCCTTTCTCTCTCCATTTATCTGCTCCCTTTTCCCTTGACCTCCCTATCCCTAGCAAAACAGGTTTCAACTTCCTGGTATTCATTTTGCTAAACTGTTTGTTAATTGTTGAGATAAATTACACCATTAGAATCCTCCCCTGAGTATCTGAGTATACCATACTTTGGTCAATTGGTTTGTATTTATATGCTTGTTTGGATATACATTATATATATATGCATGTTTTCATATACATTTATAATTTAGATCTTATTTCCACATATGAGAGAAAACATGTACCTTTTGTCTCTCTGAACCTGACTTACTTTATTTAACATTACTTTTTTTCCAGATCCATCCATTTTCCTGCAAATGACATAATCTCATTCTGATGGATGAGTAAAATTTCATTACACACACGCACACACACACACACACACCACATCACATGTCCTTGATCCATTTATCCATGATAGAGTATCTGAGCTGTTTCCATACCTTGGCTATAAGGAAAATGCATCAAAGAACATGGGTGTGCAAATGTCCTTACTATAATCTTGACTCATAACAGTCTAGATAGATGCTCAACGGTGATATAACTGCTTAGTTTTCAGAGGAATTTCCAAACTTCTTTCCACAATGGTTATATTAGTTTCATTCCCATCAACAGTGTATAGGATTCCTACACACACACACACACACACACACACACACACACACACACACACACACACACACACACACACACACACACACACACATTTCCACCAATAATGGTTGTTTGTATTGTTGATGATGGCCATTCTTACTGAGGTGAGACAGAATCTCCATGCTGTTTTGAGTTTTATTTCCTTTAGAGCCAGAGATGCTGAGCATTTCTTTATGTGTTTATTAGCCATTTTTTTATTCTGTAATATCTCTTTTGAGCAACTAATTAGTTTATTGATTCTTTGAGGGTTTAGTCTCTTGAACTCCTGAATACTATTCTGGATACTAGGCTTTCATCAGATGTACAGCTAGAGAATCTGTGTTTTAAACATTAGATTTGTACTTAGAACTTTTAAGGGAAATGAAGTGCAAATTTACTCAGAAACAAATACTTGTTAATACTTTGGTTGTTCTTTTTATTTTCCCCTTTGGTCATTCTTTTAAGCTGAAAGTATATTGCAAAGGTAAATAATGATCAGTTAAAACATGCTCATATGGGCTGGGTATGCCTAGAATTCATGAAGCCCTGGATACCACATAAACAGTATCACATAAACAGAAAAAGCCAGAAGTGGCTCTGTGGCTCAAGTGGTAGAGTGCTAGACTTGAGCAAAAGAAGCTCAGGGACAGTGCCTAGGCCCTGAGTTTATGCTCAGGTCTGGAAAAAAAATGCTTATAATCAAATCATCCATATACAGCTCCAGATGATAAAGAAATGTTACTCAGATCCATTTTGAGTCATTATGAAAGTGATTTAAGCACTTTGTGTGACAAGAATAAATTCACTGTTGCTGGGAGCTGGTGGCTCATGCCTATAATCCTAGCTACTCAAGAGGTTGAAAGCTAAGGATCAAGGTTCAAAGCCAGCGCAGACATGAAAGTCCATTAGACTTTTATTCAATAATCACCAGAAAACCAGAAGTGGTGCTGTGGCTCAAGGGGTAGGGCGGTAGCCTTGAGCTGAGGAACTCAGAGACAGTACCCAGGCCCAGAGTTTAAGCCCCATGAATGCCAAAAAACATAAAGGATAAAATTCATTATTATCAAATAATATCGTAAGGTTTGTGTCATTGAATTCAAAAGTCAAGCTCAAAATCTTGTCATAGATCATGTAAGTCACCAGTTCATCATTTCAGGGGCACATTATCAATATTTTTATCATTTACTTTTTATGTCTGGTGAATAGTCCAGTCTTGAAAGGCCCAGTTCTTAAATCTTGACCAATCTAAAATATAGCAAAAAAAAATTTCATTCAGGGGCCGGGAGTTTGGCCTAGTGGTTAAAATGCTTGCCCAGCATGCATGAAGACCCGGGTTTGATTCCTCGGTACCACATACATAGAAAAAAGCCGGAAATGGTGCTGAGGCTCAAGTGGTAGAGCTCTAGCCTTGAGAAAGTCCAAGGACAGTGCTCAGGCCCTGAGCTCAAGCCCAGGACTGGCAAAAAAAAAAAAAAAAATTTCATTCAAACCAATTCATTTTTCAAACTCTTATTTTCTTTTTAATTTTAGCTTCATTTTCAATAACCAATATAAAGTGCTAATCATGTGGCTCAGGCCTGCTGCTTAAAAGGCCGAGGCCTTGGAAGACCAATCTTTGAAGTCAGCCAGGACAGAAAGTTTTCAAGATCCCTTTCTCAATTAACCCTAAAAATGTCAGGCTGGAGATACGGCTCCGTGCATGAGCAAGAAAGCTGAGCAAACCTTGTTATCTGGTATATTGTATATACATTTATTTGTTTATTTGAAATAGGAAAGGGAAGAGGGGAAAACAAGATGAGGGGCGGGGGTGGGGAGAGGGAAATGGGGACAAAAACATGAAAAGGGGTATCAATGTCTGAGAAGTAACATACCTTCTTTCTGGCGAATATAACTGTAACCCCTCTATTAATTACAATAAAAAAGCAATATTTATATAAAAGAAGAAAGCCGAGCAAATATGAGGCCTTGAGTTCAGCATTAGTATCAACACACACACACACGCACACACACACACACACACACAATAAGGTCAAATCAGCTAGTTTTCTTTTTTAGAATCATCAAGTGAAATCTAATTACAAACAGATGTGTGAATTTGCAGCTTGTACTTACTAAAATGTTTAAAAGAGAACATCACTATATTTGCCATTTAAGTAATAGTAATTTATTTAATTTTTACTGTGTTCTCACTGTACTGAGTATTTTACATAAATTATCTCATTTAATGTTCATGGTAATTTCAAGAGTAAATATCATTACCCTCATCTTCCAGATGAGGGAATGAAGTCTTGGAGAAATTAAATGCCAGAGGCAAAGGTAAGCCAAATCATATCTCTTAGTCCCTGTGGAAATTGGATCAATGAGAGATGGAAATGAGTAGTTTTCCAATGCAGGAGAACAAAAAAATCTTGTAATTCATGTAACTGTAACCCTCTGTATATCATCTCTACAATAATAATAATAAAATATATATTTTTAAAAACACTTGTGTATGCTAGAAAAAAAAACCTTAAAATCAGGAACTAGACAGGGATGCCCACTCTCTCCACTTCTCTTCAATATAGTGCTGGAACTCTTAGCCAGAGCAGTAAGGCAAGAAAAGGACATCAAAGGGATCCACATAGGGAAAGAAGAAATTAAACTATCCCTATTCATAGATGACATGATCCTCTACTTGAGTGACCCAACAAGCTCCACTCCTGAACTTCTAGAATTAATAAACCACTTTAGCAAAGTGGCAGGATACAAAATTAACCTTCAGAAGTCAGTAGCCTTCTTGTACCCCAAAAATACACAAACAGAAGGCCAAATCAAGAAAATGATCCCATTCACAATACCCCTAAAAGAAAAAAATACTTAGGAATTAACTTAACCAAAGATGTAAAGGAATTATTTAATGAAAACTATAAAAGCCTAATGAAAGAAATTAAAGAGGACACGAGAAAATGGAAAGACATCCCATGCTCATGGCTAGGGAGAACCAACATAGTGAAAATGTCTATACTGCCAAAATTGATATACAAATTCAATGCAATCCCCATCAAAATCCCAAAGACATTCTTTACTGAAATAGAAGATAAAATTCAAAGGTTCATATGGAACAAGAAAAGACCTGGAATAGCCAAAACAATTATAGGCAAAAAGAACAGTGCAGGTGGTATTACAATACCAGACTTCAAGCTCTACTATAGAGCCATAATAACAAAAACTGCTTGGAATTGGCACAAACACAGACCAGAAGATCAGTGGAACAGAATAGCAGATCCAGAAATAGAACCACATACCTATAGTCAACTTGTATTTGACGAAGGAGCCAAAGATATACAGTGGAACAAACCAGTCTATTCAATTATTGGTGCTGGCAAAACTGGGCAGCCACATGCAGGAAACTAAAAATTGACCCTACCTTTCGCCATTCACAAGCATTAACTCAAAGACCTCAATGTCAGACCGGAAATCGTGAAACCACTACATGATAGAGTAGGAAAGACACTGGAACTCATAGGCACAGGCAAAAACTTCCTGAAGAGAGTTCCAGGGTCACAACAGATTGGAGATAGACTTGATAAATGGGACTACCTAAAAATAAAAAGTTTCTGCACAGATAAAAGCATAGCCACAAAAGTAGAGAGACAGCCAACCAACTGGGAAAAGATATGTACCAATGATACATCTGACAAATGCTTAATATCCAGTATCTACAGGGAACTCAAGAAACTAATCCCCCCAAACCCAACAAACCATTCACTAAATGGGCAAGGGAACTAAAAAGAGACTTGTCAAAAAAAGAGATTAAAATGGCAGGAAAGCATATGAGAAAATGTTCATTATCCATGGTCATAAAGGAAATGCAAATAAAAACAACCCTAAGATACCACCTTACCCCAACAAGAATGGCCAAGAGTATGAACTCAAAAAATGACCTTCCCTACGATCCCGCCATACCACTCCTGAGCATCTACCCTGAACATCATAACCCAAGATATGATAAGGACACCTGCTCAGCTATGTTCATCTCTGCACTATTCACAATAGCCAGGCGATGGAAACAATTCCGATGCCCTACTGCAGCTGAATGGATACAGAAAATGTGGTATATATACACAATGGAATTCTACATAGCCAACAGACAAGAGAAAATAATGGCATTCGCAGGAAAGTGGATGAATCTAGAATGAATCATGTTGGGTGAGACAAGTCAAGATCAAAGGAAAAAAAGGTGCATGGTATCCTTAATATGTGGCTATTAGATCCAAACAGTATGAGAGAGGACTCAATATTTGTATACCCAATGCTATGGACATGGTATTGGAAATATAAACATAACTACATAGACATAAAAACCTATGACTCTATAGACATAATGTTTTACTTCATAAATATGTATCTATGTTATACAAACCCTTAACCTAATTTTGATTATGTTCTAAAAACTAAGTGCCAGTGATTGTATATAGAGATTCCCTTCTTGAACACTCGTTTGTTAAACATGTCATTGGAAATATGATGTTAAAATCAATGTTAATAAATTCTTTAATAAAAAAAATCTAAAAAAAACCCAATTGTGTATGCTAGAAAAAAAATAGAAAAGCTGAAATTCTATTTTCCTGGTGATAATCTGGAATATCTATCATGTCACTGGTAAACCCATAATGAATAATGGTTGATTCACTCCAAACTGGAATTTAATAGGATCAAAGAGAGCAAAAGCAAAAAAAGATGTTATCTTGGTCTAATAAGAGGCAAACAGAAGTTCAACAAGGGTAAATATTTACGGAAAGTCAAGCCAGTAAGGAATGGAGCCCAAGGACACAGAGAGTCACACCAAAACTAAATCCAAGGGTGAAAGGTATATAATGATGTGAGACCTTGTCTAGAAAATAACCCATAGAAAAGGGGCTGGTGGGGTGGCTCAAATGATAGAGTGGCTATATAACCAACATAAGGTTCTGAGTTCATTCCCAGCCCTACCAACATAAATACATAAATGCATAAATAAAATAAAACAGAAGTTTTTATCTCACTGGTTTTTGTTTTGCTTTGTTTTGTTTTTGTTGGTTGTGGGGCTTGAACTCTGGGCCTGAGCTCTTCGGCTCAAGGCTACCGCCCTACCCCTTGAGCCACAACATCACTTCTGGTTTTCTTAATTGGAGATAAGAGTCTCATAGCCTTTAGTGCCTGAGCTGGATGTGAACCTCTATCCTCAGATCTCAGTCTCCTGAGTAGCTAGGATTACAGGCGTGAGCCACTGTGCCCAGCTTCACTGTTAGAAATTTCTGGGGTTTTTGTCTTATACTGTGTAGATGACATACAAACAGCAATATTTGTAAATAATTTACAAATACATTAAAGAGACATATAAACAATGAGATTATATTACACAAAAGGTTTTATTGATAGGGATCTACTTGGTTCTTTTTTAATTTTAGAGCTGGCTTCTGGTTAAGATCAATGTATTTGCCTTGCCAAGTGTGGATCTATTAAGGGATCCCAAACACTTTTTGCTGTGGTGTAGTTTGGTGACCATAGGAATTACTTGGATGGCTTATTAGCAGTGCAGGTTATAGGGACCCACTTCTTTCTGTACTAACTCAACAGTTCTGTAGCAGAAGCTAAGAGCTTACACTTTAAGCAGACAACCTGGTACATCAGCTGTAGAGGTAGGTGCTCAGGGGAAACACTACCTCGAGAGACTGGAGGGGACCTGGCATCTCAATCAGCCCTCCACAATTACTTCTTCCTTACGGCTAAGTCATTGAGAAAACTTAAGGCTTAAGAATTGTCCTGTGTGTGTTAGGAATGTAGCCTAGTGGTAGAGCACTTGCCTAATATGCATGAATTCCTGTGCTGGATTCCTTAGTATCATATAAACAGAAAAAGCCAGAAGTGGCACTGTGGTTCAAGTGGTAGAGTGCTAGCCTTGACCAAAAGAAGCTCAGGGACAGTGCCCAGGCCCTGAGTTCAAGCCCCAGAACACACACACACACACACACACACACACACACACACACACACAGTCTCCTGGGTAGTAAGGACCATATCTTGTGGTGAATATAACTGCCTTGATGAAAAGCTATAACAGTGATCATCATTGTGATGACAATAAACTTTCAGCTGTTGAACACCCACGTAAGACAACTGATTTCTCAACATCATTATAGCCCTACAAGGTTGTGACCATCAGCTTCATTGTTATTTTTACCTTTCCTTTGTTTTAGAGAACAAATGGATCTCACCCTGGTAAAGATGTGGTGCCCAAGACTTCATTAAAAGCTTTGAAGCTCCAAAGAAGCTCCCTTTACAACTACCCAGCAGCCCATCTCCCATTAATATGTATGAGAATTATGTTTATGATCTTAATCTTTCTTCTGTACTCAAATTCACAGGACTCACTATAAGCCGGTTGTCTTGTCTTTGTTCACAGTGACCCTGAAGAGAGACTGCTTATCTATATTGTATTAATCTATGCAAAACATATCTTAATTATAAGTGCTAAGTCTTTTAAACCTGAATATTCTAAACTATTTATATAGAGGTTCATTTTTCATGCTTCAACTGCTATGTGTAAAATGAAAGCTTTATGATAAATATTTGCTAAGTCCTTTCAAAGAGTAAGTAATTATAATTTACGTCCGCATTTGACAATAGCCATATCATTTATTTAAGAAGTGTCTCTTTGTTTCAATGTGAGAGCAACTGTTCACCTCTCACAACGTCCAACACAAACTCATCTGCATCCATATAGACGGAAGTAAATCACCCAGAGAAAATATACACCACTTCAGCTACCATGACTGTTAATGACATGAACACTCCCTCCCTCCCACAGCTTGCACTGAAGCACAGTAGATCCCAAATACTTAATTCAGGAAACCATGGTCATTACAGTTCTTTCTCTTTGAGATTGCTCAAGTGGAGGTGAGCTAGGTGCCTTATCATAGAAGCTCTAGAGCATCCCAGAGGCAGATTCAAAGCAATATGGAAGGAACTGAGGCCTTTTGCTAGTAAGACATCTTAAGGCAATGATTCACTGTCTTGGAAGTAGGCCCTAAAGCTTCAGTCACGGGTTCAGTTAATGGAGTCCTAGGTATTACCTTGACTTCATGAAAAAGCCTATTCCAAAAACACCCAGATAAACTGTGCCCAGTTTCCTGACCTTCAGAACTATCAAGATAATAAATGTCTGTTTTCTTAAACTCAAGCATACATACACATATTCACAATAACAGCTCCTCTGATATGGATCCCAAATCACCCTTCAGATAGTTGTCCTAGAGGCAAGTCTGGTCTGAATGTTTAAACAATATTTCATAATTGTTTTGTGACTCCTATTCCCAAATCAATAATCCCATATATGAGTCTGAAAAAAATAACACACTCCTTCCTTCCTTTCTGGGCTGCATCAGGAGAACAATGGCAGCTGAGGCTTCAGCTCTGGGCTTTCCAGCCCCAAGTTTCTCTTCAGTGCTGACATCCCCTAGCAGATCATTCTGATTCTGAACTCTTCACCAAACTTAAGTAGCTAATGTGCAATCTACTGTAATCAAGACAGCTACCATCATCTCCGGCCTCCAGGAGCTTCCTAGAGTCTTCAAGGAACCCAACTTGGTGTATGTGGTCTATGAGCCACTTTCAAACTATTGGACCATTGGTTCAATCCTACTGTATTGGGCTTCCTAGGAATGTACACAAACAGGTACCAAAGATGAACTGTGCATTTCATGTTGGCCCCTAAAGAAGGAAAAATAAATAAAAGAGGAATCCAATTATTGAAATAAGATGATTATGGGGTTTTGGAACTTAACAATCTCTGTGAGCGACTATAAATATGACCAGTAAGCCCTCTGGCTGGTGTGGCATGCCAAGGTAGTAGGATAAGAGCGTGCCATTGCTTGCTCCCTATGGGCCCTGGGGCTTAGGCTCAACACAGATTATTATCCAACTTCAAGAACTCTGTTGTGAGTCAGTGTGAATGCTTCGGAACTGAAGTATAAAGAAAGCTAAATATATGCCAGAGTATAATGATGGTTTGAAAGACTGCTGTTAACTTCCTCTTCTGTATTTTGCAAGTCATGGCTTTTGTTTTGTTTTGTTTTGATGTGTACTGTCCACACAGTGTGCCCCTGTTACAATCTAGAAGTCTTCCAACAGAGGATTCTCCTTTCTCCCTGTCACTGTGTTTCATTGCTGTGCTTGTCATTAATGTGTTTCAGCAGTATAAACATTCAGTGATTTATTATTATTTTATTTTATTAGCAAAGGCAGAAGATAAAATACCTTCTGTTGCCTTTAAACTTTCACAGTTGTTTTTCTTTGTTCCATAAAACTGTTTATTGTGTTGGAAATGTGCCTGGGAGAAACTGTGCCTTCTTCCTTGTCCCTCTTTAGGTAACACCCTGCCCCATCTCCCCCTCCAAACATACCCATTCACTGTCTAGGGGACATGACCTCAGTTTCTGCCATTTTATATAGTAAGATTTGGACTACATTGAGGTGAGGGATCCTTCCTGGAGTCATATCTTAAGAATATTTGAAAATAGACCTGTGTGAGCCCTATTCTAAGCTACATCAGAAGTCATGGTCTAACAACCATTAGTAATGTGTTATGTTTCCAACCATGTTATATTTTCCAAGATTCCCCTGGACTTGACACTCCGTACAGCTCCCCCAAAGTGAAACTGGATACTGGGTATTCATTATTGCCTACCAGTTAGTGTTCTCTTATGGTGAAGCAAAAGTGTGTGAAGAAGAATACTCCTGTCAGTAGCATGATCTCTGCTTGTGGCAGAGTGTTTGGCCTCATTGTGAACTGAAATCCTGACACACGTAAAAGGTTTTCTCCATTGTAGTTGAGGGTTGAGTAACTAACTAGTTTTACCCAGGAACTGGTGATATGTCAGCTAATATGCACAAGCTACTAACACCTCAAAAAAATTATTAGAGTCTTAAGGACTTGGTCCTTTCCAATAGAAATTCAATTTCTATCATTCCTACTCCTTCATGTGAAAATCAAATAAACCTATTTTTCCCAGTTAGAAATTTATCATTTTCAGCTTCTAATTAATTTTTTTTTGCCAGTCCTGGGCTTGGGCTCAGGGCTTGGAGCACTGTCCTTGGACTTTCTCAAGGCTAGAGCTCTACCACTTGAGCCTCAGCACCACTTCCAGCTTTTTGCTATGTATGTGGGGTACTGAGGAATTGAACCCGGGTCTTCGTGCATGCTAGGCAAGCACTCTACCACTAGGCCAAACTCCCGGCCCTTCTAATTAATTTTTAAACTTCGTTAATCTCAAAATAATGGACTCTCCACAAACATATATAACCTATGCCTAGTAAATCATTTGTAATATTGTTTTCATACAGAAGTACTTATAAAATTCTCACCTCTTATATTAAAACAATTAGGGGCTTAGTACCCATGACTCACACATGGAATCATAGCTACTCAGGAGGCAGAGATCTAAGGATCATGGTTCAAAGCCAACATACGCAGAAAAGTCCATGAGACTCTTACTTCCAGTTAACCTCCAAAAAAGGCAAAAGTGTAGCTGTAGCTCAAGAGGTAGATAACCAGTCTTGAGTAAAAACGTTCAGGGACAGGGCCCAGGCCCTGAGTACAGGCCCCAAGAATGGCACAAAAGAAATCAAATTTGTGGATTTACCTTTGCATTCTTATATTTGTTTGCAGGGAGTTAGTTCCTCATCTGTAAGTCCTGAGGAAACAACAGATCAGGAAAGGATAAAGAATCTGGGCTTTATACAGCAAAGATAGTATCCTCTTCCCTATTTTTTTTCCAATCATCTATTTTCTGTTTGCTTGTTTGTATAAGACCTTGTGTGTTCAGAATATATGAAACTCAAGAAATAAATACTAGCAATCTCAATTGCTTTGATTTTCTTTCCAAGAATTAGTTAATGTTTTATAGGCTAAAATAAAGTAAGTAGTCTGGCTCATTATCTTAATTTAAACAAACAGCTATGCTTAGATGAATTAATTCTTCAGTGAATAAATGAATAAATGGTACAAATGTGTATTTAGGAGGATATGAATTCCAGTCTTAATTTCCAATGCCACTTCTATCCTTTTTTTAGCTAGTTTTCTCTGGGCACAAGAGAAATAATAAAGAATGAAGGGAATTTTCAAGTCATCTCCAAGTGTAAAATTCTTAAAAGGCAAAATGGAAAGTTTTAGTGTTTTGAGTTTCCAAAATCTGACAAAAATCACATTCCTGTGTGTGTGTGTGTGTGTGTGTGTGTGTGTGTGTACTTGTGTGTGTGTGTTTGTGCTAGTCCTGGTAGTGCTCTACCATTTTAGCTAAAACTCCACTTCTGTGTTTTTCTGAGTAGTTTATTGGAGATCCACAGATCTCAGCCTCCTGAGTTGCTAGGACTATAGGTGTGAGACACCAGTGACCAACTAAAATCACATTCTTAAAAAATAAAATTTAAATCTTTGTTTAGTTTTTTCTGCATCTCTATACTTTTAGATGAGAAGAGACTCCCAATTGTTTCATATTAATTATACTTAAAATAGGGCTAAATATATAAAATAGATAACCCAATAGCAGCTAGAAATGCAATGAGATTTTGATATTGACAAACATGCAGATAATTAATAAAAAGATTTTGTCCTCCACATGAACAAATGCTCGACATCTCTGGCCATAAAAGAAACACAAATCAAAACAACTCTAAGATTCCATCTCACTCCAGTTAGAATGGCCAGGATAAAGAAATCTAATAACAACAGATGCTGGAAGGGATGTGGCCAGGAGGGATCACTACTACACTGTTGGTGAGAGTGCAAACTCCTTCAACCACTATGGAAAGCAGTATGGCAGTGCCTCAAAAGACTAAACATAGAACTCCCCTATGACCCAGCAATTCCACCACTTGGCATTTACCCACTCATCCAGAAACAAGGACATACTAAATCCACCAGCACAACAATGTTCATTGCAGCACTATTTACCATAGCAAAGATATGGAACCAACCCAGATGTCCCTCAGTTGATGAGTGGATCAACAAGATGTGGTATTTATACAATGGAATTCTATGCTGCTGTCAGAAAGAATGACATTGCCCCATTTGTAAGGAAATGGAAAGACTTAGAAAAAATCTATTAAGTGAAGTAAGCCAGACTCAAAGGAAATTAGGCTCAATGGTTCCCATCATTTGTCATAATCAGTAGAAACCTTGGGCTCTCCTAGCAGAGATTTACAATAGAACAAAACCTAGACACATAAGGCCATATAGTATGATGCTAAATGAAAGGACCTCCAGGATATAGAAACAAAAACCATATAATGAGTGATTGTTGTCCTTCACGTACTATGCTATCTCTCATCTCTTTTGCTGTCCCTTGGTTATCTCATATTGTTACAATATTTCACCTTGTTATCTGATATATTTTATATATGCTTAATTGGTTATTTGGAATTGGATAGGGAAGGGGGGAAATCAAGATGAGTGGGAGGAAGGAGGGGAGGGAAATGGGGACCAAGACATGAGAAAGGGTATCAATGTTTGTGAAGTAATGCACCTTCTATCTGGTGAATATAATGCAACCCTTCTATTAATTGCAATAAAAATATATGGGAAAAAAAAGGTTTTGTCCTAGGCACAGTGGCTCACATCTGTAATCCTAGCTACTCAGGAGGCTGAGATCTGAGGTCAATGTCTAACGCCAGCCTAATCATGAAAGTCCTGAGACTCTTATCTCCAATTAGCTACCAGAAAACAAGAAGTGGCGCTGTGGCTCAATGTGGTGGAGCACTAGCTTTGAGCTGAAGAGCTCAGAGATAGTGCCCAGGCCCAGAGTTCAAGTCCCACCACGGGCCCAAAATAAAAAAAAAACTCAATAATAGAGTCTAAAGTTTGGAATTGAAATTCCTCTGGCGCTGTTCTTTCTGCTAAGAAGTGTTTTTGCTATACAGGGTCTTTTATTATTCCATATGAAATTTGGATTGCCTCTTCTATTTCTTTAAAGAATGTCATTGGGATGTTGATGGGTATTACGTTGAATTTGTAGATAGCCCTTGGCAAGATTGTCATTTTCACAATGTTGATTCTTCCAATCCAGGAGCATGGGAGGTTTTTCCATTTCCTTAGTTCTGCTTTAATTTCCTTTTTCAGGGTTTTAAAGTTTTCATCAAAAAGGTCCTTTACATTCTTAGTTAAGCTAATTCCTAGGTACTTTATTTTCTTTGAGGCTATTGAGAAAGGAGTTGCTTTCCTGATTATTGCCTCGTTCCTCTCACTGTTGTCGTAGAGGAAGGCAGTTGATTTTTGAGGGTTAATTTTATAGCCTGCTACCCTTCCAAAGTTTTGAATCAGCTCAAGGAGCTTGGGAGTAGAGTCTATAGGATTCTTTAAATACAGAATCATGTTGTCTACAAAGAGGGATAGTTTTACTTCTTCTTTCCCTATTTGGATCCCCTTTATGCTTGTTTCTTGCCTTATTGCACTGGCTAGGAATTCTAATAGTATGTTAAAGAGGAGTGGAGAGAGTGGCATCCTTGTCTCATTCCTGATTTTAGAGGGAATGACTTTAGCTTTTTGCCATTAAGTATAATACTAGCTGTGGGGTTGTCATATACTGGCACAAGAACAGGCCTAAAGACCAATGGAATAGAACTGAGGACCCAGATATTAAACCACAGACCTATAGCCACCTAATCTTTGACAAGGGAGCCAAAAAAAATAGAATGGAAGAAAGACAGCCTCTTCAACAAGTGGTGCTGGCAGAACTGGTTAAGCACCTGCAGAAAACTAAAGTTGGATCCTTCTTTGTCACCCTGCACTAGAATTAACTCCAAATGGATCAAAGACCTTGAGGTAAAAGCTGACACACTGAAAACTTTACAGGAAGGAATAGGAGATACACTAGGCCTCCTTGGCAAAGGTCAAAACTTTCTTAATAAGAACCAAGAATCACAACAAATCAGAGAAAGGCTGGATAAGTGGGACTGCATTAAACTGCAGAGCTTTTGTATGGCAAAGGACATAGCTAGTAAATTAATTAGGAAGCCTACAGAGTGGGAGAAGATCTTCTCCAACCAAACAACGGACAAAGGCCTCATATCTAAAATATATCAACAGCTCAAAAAATTGAATCACTCCAAAACTAATCTCCAAAGTAACAACCATCCCATTAAAAGATGGGCCAAAGACTTAAAGAGAGTCTTCTCTGAAGAAGAAACAAAAATGGCCTATAGACACATGAAGAAATGCTCAACATCTCTGGTCTTAAAAGAAATGCAAATCAAAACAACTCTAAGATTCCACCTCACTCCACTTAGAATGGCCAGGATCAGGAAAACGAATAACATCAGATGCTGGAGGGGATGTGGCCAGGAGGGATCACTATTACACTGTTGGTGGGAGTGCAAACTCCTTCAACCACTATGGAAAGCAGTATGGCAGTGCCTCAAAAGGCTAAACATAGAACTCCCCTATGACCCAGCAATTCCACTACTTGGCATTTACCCAATCATCCAGAAACTAGGGCATACTAAATCCACTACCACAACAATGTTCATTGCGGCATTATTCACCATAGCAAAAATATGGAACCAACCTAGATGTCCCTCAGTTGATGAGTGGATCAACAAGTTGTGGTATTTGTACACAATGGAATTCTATGCTTCTGTCAGAAAAAAACGACATTGCCCCATTTGTTAGGAAATGGAAAGACTTAGAAAAAATCATATTAAGTGAAGTAAGCCAGACTCAAAGGAAATTAGGCTCAATGGTTCCCCTCATTTGTCATAATCAGTAGAAACCTTGGGTTCTACTAGCAGAGATCTGCAATAGAGCAAAACCTTGATACATAAGGCCATATAGTATGAAGCTAATTGAAAAGACCTCCAGGATATTGAAACAAAAGCCATACAATGAATGATTGTTATCCTTCATGTACTATGTTATCTCTCATCTCTTTTGCTGTCCCTTGGTTATCTCATATTGTTACAGTATCTCACTTTGTTATCTGATATATTGGATTTATTTGTATTTGGTTATTTGAAATTGGATAGGGAAGGGGGGAAAACCAAGATGGTGGGGGGGGGTGGAGGGGAGGGTAATGGGGACCAAGACATGTGAAAGGGTATCAATATATGTGAATTAATGCACCTTCTATCTGGCAAATATCATGTAACTCTTTTATTAATTACAATTAAAAAACTCAATAAAAGATTTTGTGATTTATTTTATTTACCAATAATATATATTAATATACCTCTACATAAAGAACAGAGATGGCGATTCAAAACAGTAATTTTAGCTACTTACCAGACAATGTAATAGAACCACAGTCTGAAGCTGGCCCAGACAAGAACAGGAGACACTACCTAAAAGCAAACAAGCCAAAAGACCTACACATGTAGTTCAAGTGGCAGATTGTTTGCCAACGGGCATGAGGTCCTGAGTTCAAAACCTATTATCACAAAAAGATATATTTTTAATATATATTCATAACACTGTATTGCATAATCTATAATAAAGTATAGGACAGATTTTATGAAAGTAATAAACACATTCATATAAATAAACCTCCATGGATTTCATACAATAAAAATAAAATCAAAAGCCAGATTTGTAAGTACATACCTCTTACCTCAGGAAGAGAAGGAGGAGGAGGAGAAGAAGGAGAAGGAGGAGAAGGAGGAGAGGGAGGAGAAGGAGGAGCAGGAGGAGGAGAAGGAGGAAGAGCAGGAGGAAAAGGAAAGAAGGAAAGGAAGGGAGGAAGGAAGGAAGGAAGGAAGGAAGGAAGGAAGGAAGGAAGGAAGGAAGGAAGGAAGGAAGGAAGGAAGGAAGGAAGGAAGGGTGAAGGAGAATGAAAGAAAGGAAGAGAAAGAGGGGCCAGGAGTTTGGCCTAGTGGTTGAGTGCTTGCCTAGCATGCACTAAGACCCGAGTTCAATTCCTCGATATCACATACATAGAAAAAAGCCAGAAGTGGTGCTGAGGCACAAGTGGTAGAGCTCTAGCCTTGAGAAAGTCCAAGGACAGTGCTCAGGCCCTGAGCTCAAGCTCAGGACTGTCAAAAAAAAAAAAAAAAGGAAGAGAAAGAGAGGGAGAGGAAGGGAATAAGGGAGGGAAGGAGATTAAATAATGATGTTTCCAAGAAAATTACTGGGGTAGAAATATTCATATTCCACCAGACTTCAAAAGACAAATATCACATATTTTCTCTAATATGTGGAATCTATATTAACATACACACACACACACACACACACACACACACACACACACACACACAACTAAAAAAGGGGGCAAGGCTGGGAGTATAGCCTAGTGATAGAGTGCTCACCTAGCATGCACTAAGACCCGGGTTCCATTCCTCGGTACCACATACATAGAAAAAGCCAGAAATGGTGCTGTGGCTCAAGTGATAAAGTTCTAGCCTTAAGAAAGCCCAAGGACAGTGCCCAGGCCCTGAGTTCAAGGCCCAGGACTGGCAAAAAATTAAAATAAAAACAAAAAATAAAAAAGGGGACAAGAAGTGTGAGTCAAGAAGTGCCTAACCAGTATGCAGCCATGAATTCAAGCCTCAGTGCCACTCCCTTCCACAAAAGGGAGTGGGAAGGCTTCAGGGCAGGAAAGTCCATAAGACTCTTCTCTCCAATAAACCAGAAAAAGAACAGAAATAGTGCTAAAGTCCTAGTGGTAGAGTGCTAGCCCCAGGAGCAACACACAAACACATAAAAAGAAATAAAAAAAATTAATTTAAACATATATCATAATGATCCCTGATATGTTATGCAATTAATATTAATTAATGAGAGAAGATATCTCATGCTACTTGAGCTCCAAAAAAACTATTGCATTCTTCCTTTTGTTTTGTATTTTCAGCCAATTAAGGGCAAGGACGTGCATTTTGAGCCGAGAAGTAATTCTTCTTGAAGCTGTATGTATGTTACCCATCAGTACCAAGCAGAAAAGGCTCTCAACTCTTTAGCTTGCTCTTGCTGTGACCTCATTGCCTGGAAGATAGACACTTGAAGATTCATTTACTTTTTGTGTGCAACAGATCTCTCTTCATCCTACCTTCTCCACATCTGTGTACTGCGGATTTCCCCTCAACATTATGTGAGTCCTTTTTATTCTGCAGATAACAAGAAGCTAAAGGCACATCTCCCAGACTTGCAAGAACCCAGGCTTTCACGTTAGTTCACCTCCCTCTGAGGTATTGCTGGCATGAGGATAGGGAGATCAGATGACCAGCGCAAGGTTTGGCTGTCATTACTCTCCTTGCAGGCTCACACTGGAGTCTGGTGTGTGGTTTTTCTGTGGCAGTTCCTGACAGCGCTGGCTTTCTGGATTGGCAGTGGTATCTGGATCCAAAGCTAGCAGCTAGCCCAATATTCAGCAAAAGAATATCATAGTGGTCCCTTGAATGCATAACTCTCAAGATTGTTCCTGAAAGCTTAGTGTGAAGCTGTTTCTCCAGCTATGAAATGCCTTCGGTAGTGAATCACTTGTGATCTAACCTAGTCTCTTCTTTGCTTCTGGATCCTGACAGACACAACCCTTAACCTCTAACTATTGGCAATCAACCACACTCTGAAATCTTTTAGAAGATAGGCTTATTCTTTAATGAGTCCACAAATCTGGGGTTGGAACTACCTTAGACTGTGGAGACCCCATATTAAAGAGCCACAAAAGTGTATTCGTATAAGGGGAGAGGTGAAAACCTGCTATGCAGCAGGGAGTAGTGGCTCATGCCTGTAATCCTAGCTATTCAGGAGGCTGAGATCTGAGGATCTCAGTTCAAAGCCAGCCAAGGCACTAAAGAACATGAGACTTTTTCTCCAATTAGCCACCAGAAAACCAGATGTGGAACTGTGGCTCAAGGGGTAGGCACTAGCCTTGAGCTGAAGAGCTCAAGGACAATGTCCAGGCCCAGAATTCAAGTCCCACACTGACACACACACAAAAAAAAACACCCTGCCATATGAACAACCAGACAATTTCAAAGATCAGTGTGATGTAGAAACTAGCAAGATGTTGAAACAAAATAACTCATGAGTGGAGGGCGGGGAGGGTTGTACAGGATAGGGTGACCAGAGAGTGCTCTCTCAGCAAGTGACATCTGAGCACAGACCTTATTCACAAGTAAACAAAAACCACAAAGAGAGCTTTCTAGGAGCAGGATCTGAAAGAAAAGGGCCAGAAGGTGAAAATTAGAATGATCCCAGGATGGATGAAAGGCAAAAGAAAAGTCAGTGTACCAGGAGCTTAAGCTCCCATAGCCCAGATTATCCATTCACTCATGACCTACTTGTTGAAAACCTATGCACTGCACACCACTCGGGTGCTGATATTGCATCAATGGAAAGCAGGGAGGAAAAAAAAACCCTGTTCAAGGCCAACTATGATGGTCATGTTTGAAATACCAGCTACTTGGGTAATGGGGGTAGGAGACTGACAGAAGACACTGTGGGCAAAAGAGAGGGAAAATACACTGGAAGGCCTGCCTTGCTGCACACCAAGTAGGGAGAACAATGAGAGGTGCAGGGCTAAGGAGATATTCCACAGTGAACACATGGAGTTTAAGAAATCCAAATAGAACCATCACTGGCAATAGAATATGAGTCTAGGCTTAAGAGAATTTGAGCTGGACTTGCAAATCTATTCAAACCAGAGAATCAATAGTAGGTGTCTAAAATTGTGTATAAATCACTAAGAGAGTAATGTGGTGAGAGGGCCGAGAACTAGAGTTATATGAGATGCAGATAATAAGAACATTATTAAAATGTTAGATAGATGGTTAAATATTTTGCTAGGAAGGACAAGGCAAAATTATAAAGAGTCTCACTTTTAAAATGAAAGACCAGTGTTTAACCTTCATATATTCATTTTTCAAATTAATCCTCAAAAGCAGATGATTATGACTATAACTTCCTGAGGGAAAATGTGACAGCAACATAATTGAAGGCAATGCCATCATGGATCACTGAGATTAAAGAACTCTGTAACTAGACCATAAAAACCATCTAAATAGTAGAATTCAAAATATTAGAGACAAGGAAGCTGGGACCCTGAATATTCAAGTCATAGAATGCTGACACATTTATCCGTCACTAGCCCAGACTCACATAGCCAGTTTTAGGCAGAATAAAACCAGGAAACCTTATCTTCTATTTTTTATTCTAACATGTTTCTTTATCATACCAAGCATTCCAACACAAAATGATGCAGAAAAATCCTCCCAAATTTTTATTTCAATTGGTAGAGAAATTTGTTTCTGAATAGTATATATTTACAAAAAAATCATCTCATAGATAGTCCACACATAAAGCAATGTACTTCCCTATTCTTAGAAGAAGAACAATGCTATGAAGCTGGACGTGGTGGTACACATCTATAATCCCTGCACTTGAGAGGCTGAGGCAAGAGGATTGGGTATTTGAGGCTAGCCTTGATTCTGTACTGGGATCCTGTGTCCAAAAAAAATGGCAAAACAAAGCCTAGGCACATGGCTCAAGGGATAGAGAACTTGCTAAGAGGCAGAGTTCTTGAGTTTAATTCTCAGGGCCACAATGCAAGGCACTTATTTCAAGGTTAAATTATAACCCTGTTTGGGAAAGGCAACATAATTCCTCTGATCAAGATTCAGAGCTCAGGCAGACAAATTCTGTAGAATCTTCTCTCCAATGAACCTCTAGAGGGAAAAAACAACTGGAAGTGGAGGCAGGTCTCAAGTACTAGAGAACCAACATAGAGCAAAAAGCTAAACAACAGAGCAAAGCCCCAAGTTTAAGTCCCTGGTACTGGCAAAGCAAAACGAAGACACCATGAGCCTGTACTAAGAACTCATCTCCCGTTCATCTTTGTCTCTAAGCACATCTGCAAGCATACACACCTGCTCTGTTGTATGCAAAGCGGCAAACCGCAGAAGGGATAGGCAACTGGCTCAGTCATCCTGTGAGTGAGTGCTGGAAGGGGCAGCATTCTACCCACGCCTTTGCATCTGCACACACAAAAAAGCAACTCCTTCTAGGCTCTTCAAGAAAACCCAGGAGATAGAGGAAACCTAGTCTACACTTCCCAAAGGAAGAGAAATACACAAGAGAGCCTTCATCTGCACAGTAACCCAACTAGTGACTTTAGAGACTGTTAATCAAAACACCCAGATTTCAAACCTCCATCATTCAAGTATGCCAAAGCCTGTTCTCTTTAGAAGAAGAACAAATGCTCTTTAAAGTATTTGTATGCTACAGGATAAATGGACAGTTGTGGCCAGGCACAGTGGCTCAAGGCTGCAGTATCCACTACTTGGGAAGGCAGAGATTAGAGAATCAAGATTTTAGGGCATTATATTCATAAAAGTTAGTGAGACTTTTTCACACAATGGCTGGGTGCAATGGCACACACCTGTCATCCCCAGCAACAAGGAGAAATGGAAATAGGCAGAGCCCAAGCTGATTGGAATGTAAAGGAAAACCCTACCTCAAGGATCAAGGCAAAGATGGGGTGGTAATGTGGTTCAAGTGGTTGAAACATCCTGAGATCATTCTCCAGAACTAACAAAAACCTTAATGTGGCTTATGTATTCCTTTAAAAATTTTATGGATGTAAATACCTTTAAAATGTTTCCTTTGGTTATTATGTTTCAAAATAGAAATGTTTTCACTTCTTGTTTTTCTATTCAACATAAAATTACTCTGGGGGGGGAAGGAAATGGGGATTAGTAAGATCCTGTTGGTAAAAAAGAGAACTACTAACAGCTTCAAAAGAAACAACAATCTATATTTCCAAACCAAGTCCTAGAAAGGAAAGCTCCCTGATGCTGTCTCGTGGGAAATTTCATTAAAGCCAAAAACTTGGATCCTGTTTAATTCTTTGCCCACGTGGCAGAATTGTGCTTATTTTCTAGTCGACATTCTAACCAGACCCCAAAGCTCATCTTCTGTGTCTTCCCGGAAGACATCCTGATAATTCCTCCCAACAAACAGTTGTGACTAAAGTCTACTACACCAGAATGTTCTTAAAGCCAGGACTCCTGTATTATTCACTCCTGTACTCTATAGCATCTCATGTGGAAGGGGTAACATTGTCCAAAAGAAATGTACTCATTATCTGACTTATGAAATGGTAACCCCTTTGCAGAACAGCTAAATAGATAAAAATAAAATTATATTTAAAACATAAAATGCACAATAGAAGAAAAGAAAAAAAACAGGAAAACCTCTAATAATAGCTGGGAAGAAAAGGATAATTGGTTACCAGAATAAAGAAGATATTTCTAGAATATTATTTCATGTAATAAGTAAATCTAAAAAGGTTCTTGCTTAAAAGGGCATATTTAGTCCATAAAGTGAGTACTACTGTACAGCAAGTGGGACAGACCAGATGATTTTCAAAACTGTTCCAACTCCAATACTAAAACAAGCTGTGACAGAATGGGCAGATTCCCAGAGTGGCAGCATCATTAACTCACAGCTCTAGAGGCAAGGAAACACAAGAACCAGGTATCAGCACCCTGCAAGGACTTACATGTTCCATCATAATATGGCAGATGGGTTAGCAAACTCAATGGAGGCAGACAAAAGAAACTGCATGAACTCATCATTTTTCTCTGGAATTCAGTCCAAAGATAAAGCGTGAATCTATTCATGAGGCCAGGCTCTCCTGTCCTAATACCTCTTTAAGTCCTATCTCCTACAATAAAATGCCAAATTTTAACATGACTTTCACAGGAGACATTCAAACCACAGTTGTGATCTTGAGGTTTGCCTTAGCCAGCCAATCCTATTTTTCTGTTGTCTTCATTGAATACTTCTGCTACTCTAATGGGTAATTCCAGAAACATCTTCAGGCAACCCAATTGAATGTAAACCCCCATCTACCTCCACTAAACTTCTGTTTACAGTTTTTTTTCAGAAAATTACTTTTTATTATAATTAATAATATTCACCAGATAGAGGGCGCATTACTTCACAAATATTGCTACCCTTTCTCATGTTTTTGTCCCCACATCCCTCCCTGCCGCCTCCCCTCATCTTGTTTTCTCCCCTTCTCTATCCTATTTCAAATAAACAAACGTACATACAATATATAAGATAACAAGGTAAGATACTGTAACAATATAAGATAACCAAGGGACAACACAAGAGATGAGAAATAACATACTACATTAAGAATAACAATCACACATTATATGGCTCTTGTTTTGAAGGCATGTACCCTATAACCTTCTGACTTTGATGTCCTCACACTGACATTTTACCATGATCCAGGAAGGAAACTCATATTCAATCCCATAATTCAGAAGTTCAGATGTATTTGTTTGTGCCAATTTTGCACTTACCTGCTCTGTTTTTGGTGTCTTCAAAATCAACCACAGGCCGGGAGTTTGGCCTAGTGTTAGAGTGCTTGCCTAGCATGCACGAAGACCCAGGTTGGATTCCTCGGTACCACATACATAGAAAAAGCTGGAAGTGGTGCTGTGGCTCAAGCAGTAGAGCTCTAGCCTTGAGAAAGTCCAGGACAGTGCTTAGGCCCTGATCTCAAGCCCAGGACAAGCAAAATAAATAAACAAACAAACAAACAAACCACAGTTAAGGGGAAACATGTATCCTTTGTCTCTCAGGTCCTGACTTCACAATTTTTTCTAGGTTTTTCCATTTCTTCACAAATAGTACAATATCATTTTTTTCTAGTGGATGAGTGAAATTCTATTGTAGATATGTACCATATTTTCTTGATCTATTTACCCACTGAAGGGCATCTGGGCTGATTCTATACCTTGGCTTTGGTGAATAATACTTCAGTGAACATGGTTATTCTAGCTGTTACTTGTAATCTTTTGGATAAAGTACAGTTCTTTAGAAAGGCAAAGTCAAAGTTGATCAAAATAAACACCAGGAAGTGGGTACTTGAAACAGGTGAGATGAATTCAAGATGAAGAGGGGAAAGTGGAGCTAAGAATTCAATGTATATCCTAGAAAATTAAGATGTTGAAAGAGATGCCATTGACCAAGATGCATTTTATTCATAACCTGCTCTGTTGAATGGAAACTCCTTTGTACAACTAAAGACAATAAAAAATTAAAATAAAAAACAAACTAGATCTAGTGAATAGTCTGAAAATTAATTTTCCTGGGTTGTTTTGTTCTATATCTTGTCAGTAAGAAATAGTACATGGTTGAACTCATTCATTCTCAGTAATTTTAAGTTCAGGATGAGCATCAGGGAGAAAGAAACATTTGAAGAGTTGAAAACATGCCTCCTGATTATACCACTCTTCCTGTCTGTGGCTTTCCTAAGGTGGCATCATCACTCTCTGAAGCACATACACCAGTCTGGTGAGAAGCGTGCTCATCACCATGAGAATCACATCTTCATGGTGGCATTTCAGGCATCAGTAGACTTGGACAACCAAGCTAGGGAGAGTGTGCCATCCTTGATAGATGTCTATCTTTTAATCACAATCTCTACCACAATAATGCTAGTCCTTATGCTCTTTTATATGCAAGTGTCTTTTATTCATTGTTTCTTTGTTGATTTTCAGTGCTGAAGGTTAAAACCAAGGCTTTGTACATACAAGGCAAGCATGCTATCACCTAAGTTGAGTACCCAACACTTTGGCTGGGAGACAGTCTCTTCACTATTTTTGCTTGGTCTAGCATTGAACTTGAGATCCACCCTCCACCCTACTGACTAGCTGGGATTACAGACATGTATTCCTATATTGAGCTGTATATGAAATTTTATACAGAACCAACTTTGACAAGATGGAAATCAATCATGACACAAAAAGAAATATGTCATAATATGATAAACTGCTTCTTTGACTTGCTTTACTAACTGAAAAGAAAAGCTAATAAAGAACAAAATACTCTTTCAGATGGTTTTCATCAATGTATTTCACATTACAAACTTTTATGAGAGTAACAGTTTTTTCCAGCTTAGAAGATTATTCTTAATATAAACAACTATCTTATAAACTAAATTCTAAAGTATAATTACCTCATTACTTATAGTAATCCAACTAATCAAAACACAGATTTTCCACTTAAAGGTTAAGCATGGTATTTTCAAGAAGGTCTTTGTGTCACTGGAGAAAACATAATCTGGTTGGTATCTGAGGAAGTAGACACAGTATAAGATTATCAAGTCAGAGCCAGAAGCATGACATGGCCTAGTGGTAGAGTACTCGCTTAGTATGCACAAAGCCTTGGGTTTGATTCCTTTGTACCACATACACATACCTATGTATTTACCACATACACTGAAAAGGCCGGAAGTGGTGCACATGGCTCAAGGATAGAGCACTAGCCTTGAGAAAGCCCAAGGACAGTGCGCAGGCCCTGAGTTCAAGCCCCAGGACTAGCAAAAAAAAAAAAAAAAAAGATAATCAAGTCATCACCCCACAAATGGGAGGAAAAAAAATCAACTAGGATCTCAGCTTGTAAAGTCTTCTTCATGTCACATGCTGGTGACTCATACCTGTAATCCTAGATATGATTTGGTAGATATGCTTTTGAAGCCAGCCTACCTCCACTTAACCAGATAGATAGATAGATAGATAGATAGATAGATAGATAGATAGATAGATAGATAGATAGATAGTGTCTCCCATGTTAGCACTTGCAGGCCTATAAAGACTTTGTTTTGATTCTTTCCTTATGAAAAGTATTTCCTAGTGAGGATGTATTGCATCCTACAAAGAAATACCACAAGCCCCTTTTATGAGGACTAAATATTTCTAAGCCCTTCCCGATTTCCTTGGAAATATCAAATATAGATTTCTGTAGTCAAACACATGCTGGCTATTTATTAAACACATGTTAAATTAATTCAAAGATCTAACAAATCTGCTTAATCAAACAACACTGAATTCACTCATGTAGACAAAACAAAACAAAGCAATTGAATTAGCTACTCCAGTTGCCATATATCTGGTGAGTTTATGGACCAGTGATCCATAAGGACAAGTGATCAGAGCATACAAGTTATAATTCCTTCAGTAACTCCTTGAGTAGCTGTAAAGGAAAAAAGAATATCTTCACTTTGCTGCTAAAAAAATCACAACACAAGGCATGGAAAAACCCAAACCCAGTATCTTCACTTGCTTAAGCTAGTCCTGCTGGTATGAAAGACCAATTTGGAAACCACGATGAATCTCTTGGTAAACAGAAAGTAGGATCTGGAACCAAGAAGCCACATCTGAGTCATTCTCTGGAGACTGTACTCTTAGCCTGTCCAGCTCTACCTCCTCCTGGGGAGCTGGCTCTCTTTCCAGGTAATTTTCTGTCAAGAGAAAAGCCCTGCTGTGGTGACAGAGGAGCTCCAATGAAGTGGGGCCTGAAACATTCTTGTAAGTGACTGATGGTAAACTGGTGTAATCCAGCTATGGGCTGGTATTATCATGTCATGTGTGTGCCAAGTGAAATTGGCTGTAGTCCTATCCAACAAGCAATGGGAAACTCAATGTCCTCCCTAATTTCTCTGTTGATGGGATCGTAGGAAGGAACACTGTGTGCCTAGATCTTTCTTTGTCATCAAGGGCTTAAACTTAGTCTGATCTGTGGATCATCTTGTTACCGCATGAGCATCATTTCCACTTGCAATTGCCTCATGCCAGACACAATCCTGATTTCTTCACCTCCACATTTCACTTCACTTTCTTTCCCCCAAATCCCACTGAATTAAGGTTTTGACTGTCACTAAGTTATATGGAAAATTCAGGGCAATAGAGAAAATTTATGTGGGAGCACTGGAAATAATATAAAAGGAAAAAACAAAACCAAATATCTAGCCAGGTGCGGGGGCTCACACCTGTAATCTCAGTAGACTGAGATCTGAGGATCGCGTTTCAAAGCTAGCCTAGACACTAAAGGACATGAGACTCTTGCCTCCAATTAATCACTAGAAAACCATAAGTGGGGCTGTAGCTCAAGGGTAGAGCAGTAGCCTTGAGCTGAAGAGCTCAGGGACAATGCCCAGGCCAAGTTCAAGCCCCACGACTGACAAAAAAAAAAAATCAAGGGCCAGGCGTTTGGCCCAGTGGTAGAGTGCTTGCCTAGAATGCACAAAGACCCAGGTTCGATTCCTTGGTACCACATACATAGAAAAAAGCCAGAAGTAATGCTGTGGCTCAAATGATAGAGCTCCAGCCTTGAGAAAGCCCAAGGACAGTGTTAATGCTCTGAGTACAAGCCCCAGGACTGGTTTAAAAAAATGCTTTCTTTTGGGTTTCAGGACATATTTCCACTATGTAACATAGGCTGACCTTGAATTTGACCTTAATTCTCCTTCCTCCAGAGCACTAGGATTATAGGCTAGAGTCACCATTCTTATCATATCCTTGTTCTACAAAGCCCTTCAATCACTTTGGCCTTAGAAGTGACTTGCCAATAGTCCTTTTCCTGAGGCTCTAACCACTTCCTTCTCTCCCTACTTCTTCTCTTCCTTTTTCTACTTAACCCCTTCTCTCAAATTCATGGCCCAAATACAATTTTGTTTTTTCATATCAGTATATACTGAGTCCTTATTATCCATATTTTGTAAAATACGGTTTAATTGTTATTATTAGAGTGTTGTACAGAGGGATTACCATTTCATAAACCAGGTAATGAGTACTATTCTTTTTAGGCACTTAGTCCTTTTCTTGAACTCTTTAAAATATTTTCCTAAATGAAGACACTCCTTTTCCTAAGAGGAAATGTATAGACAGCTGTTGAAATACATTTGCACATATACACACAAATCTGCTGATTCTCAGGAAACAAGGGAGCTGTAAGCTCCCAGAAGACTAAAATGGGGAAAGTGGACAGAATGAAATTTACATTTTAAATGTGTTTTAATTTTTATATATGAGTATTACTTTTCTCTTAATTTTCTAAGGTGCAACATACTTATATTAAGAAGTGCTTATGGGCCGGGAGTTTTGCCTATTGGTAGACTGCTTGTCTAGCATGCACGAGGACCCAGGTTCAATTCCTCAGTACCACATATATAGAAAAAGGCAGAAGTGGTTCTGTAGCTCAAGAGGTAGAGCTCTAGCCTTGAGGAAAGTCCAAGGACAGTGCTCAGGACTGGCCACAAAATAAAAAGTGCTCATTGCTGTTTAATGGTCTGTGGCCAGGCAAGCACAAAGAAGCCCAATTTCTATTATTCACCAGCATACACACAATGCATAGCGTTTCTCTGGTCACAGATGTTACTTTTGCTCTTGCTATTACACTCCTTTCTCTCTCTCTCTCTCTCTCTCTCTCTCTCTCTCTCTCTCTCTCTCTCTCTCTCTCTCTCTCTCTCTCTCTCTCACACACACACACACACACACACACACACACGCCCTTTTGACTTCCAGAATGCTTTTCCAACTTTCACCTCCTGAGTCAGAACCATTAAGCTTCAAGTTTTACATATGCCAACTCTCCCAGATTGGGGCATTTGACTATTCATTCCTCTACTTACTCACAACATAGGCATTTCCTCCCTAATAGCAATATGTCAGGCACTTGGTTTTTTTCCCCCAGAGTAATATGCACCATCCTATTCCAGGCATAGAGTAATTGTTTGTCAAATGCTTATAGAGTTAAATAAAATAGACCACTTATTGTCTGAACTAGAATATAACTATAGTGGTCTTCCCTTACACATACGTTCCAGGGCTTCAGTTGCTTGAGAAAAGTAATTGGAAAGTTGTAGAAATAAACCATTTGAAGCAAGCACCGATAGCTCATACCTATAATCCTGGCTACTCAGGAGGCTGAGATCTGAGGATCCTGGTTCCAAGCCAGCCTGGGCAGGAAAGGCCATGAAGCTTTTATTTCCAATTTATAGCTGTAAATGAAGCTGTTGCTCAAAGTGGTAGAGCAGTCACCTTGAGCACAAAAGCTCAGGAACAGAGCCTAGACCCTGAGTTTTAGCTTCAGAACTGGCACAAAAATTAAAATTTAAATAACACACACACAACTAAACTATTTATAAATTTTAAGTTACATGACATTCTGAGTATGAAATTTCAGCTGTTACTGCTATCTACAGAACATAAATGATTTCATCCAGTGTATTCCCTCTGCATAAGATACCTGCCTGTTAGTCATTTAGTAACTGAACAGGTTAGCAGACTATCACAATGTCAATATTTTACTTTGTATACTCAAGTAACACTTTATTGTGGTCCCAAAGCACAAGAATAAAGATGCCTGTAGTTCAGATACACAAAAGAAAAATATAAACACTTTTTATAAGTGAAAAGCTGAGAGCTTTCAATGAAGAAAGAAAAAATATATTGAAGTTGCTAAGATCTACAGAAAGAATAAATCATTTCTGCATGAAATTGAGGGGAAGAAAAATATCATCACTTTTGCTATTACACCTTAAACTGATAATGTAGCCGCAGTAGGAAGGGTATAAAATTATAGAATTGAGGATGACCCATATTTTTGGAATGCATCTCCCTATTAAAAAGAGGTGATGGCTGTAACCACATACACAAATCCTGTGTACCTCATTCAGGAAGTCTGGATCCCTGGGAACAGCACTACAGAAAAAGTAAGTGATGTCTAATTTCAAACTCATTATCCACCTGTTTTGTAACCTTGGTCCAGTTCTTCTAAGAAGCCTGAAGCGTAAGATAGTTATTGGAATGTCCCAGATGCACAGATAAGATGTCTTTCCACATTTATTTATAAACCATTTTTAAATAAGTAAATGCTACCCTATTCCCCTGCCAAAAAAAAATTGTTAAGCTATGAAAGAAATTTTGTTCCAGCTTGCTAACCTATGCAAATCTTACCTATAAGTAAAATGTTTCCTATTTTATTCTATTATGCACAGGATTTGTTTCATTTCCTATGAAATTATCATATGCAAATCATGGTATACAGAAAGGCCATTTTTTATGAAAATCGCTACCTTTTACTATATTCACGCAAACTGCTGGCAAAAAATGTTTTAGACATGACAAATTTTACATGACACAAAGGAATCACCATTCTGGAAGGTTTTAAAGAAAACAGTAGCAAGTATAAGATTCTTACAAATTTTCAAGTACACTAGTCTTCCTAATGTCAGTGTGCATTAGCATACAACAGAATTTTGTTTCCCTGTGGTTCTAGGGATACAAACTTGGTGGCATACAACAACAGAATTTTGTTTCCCTGTGATTCTAGGGATCAGAACTCTGAAATCAGGATCTCAGAAGTGAAATCAAAGGGTTGGTGAAATCAAGGTGTTGTCCACAAAGCATCTGCATTCCTTCCTCTTGAAGAGAGAATCCATTTCCTTCCTGCTCCAGCTGCTAGCATTTCTTTCCTTGGGAATTCATTGCTCCAGGCTCTTCCTCCATGGTCTCCTTACCTCCACCTCATTTGTGGATGTGCAATTTTCTGTCTCATAAGGACACGTGATGACCTTTGGGACTAAGCTAGAAAAATCCAGAATAAGCTCTTGTCTCAGACTCATCAGCAAAGATATTTTCTTTTCCAAACAAGGCAATATTTATAGGTTCCAAGGATTACAATATGGAAGCCAGGTGCTGGTGGTGGATTATACCTGTAATCCTAGCCACTCAGGAGACTAAGACCCAAGGATTCCAGTTCAAAGCAAGGCCGGCCATGAAAGCCTGTGGTCCTCAAACAATATTTAGCAGAATCATCTTGCTTGTAAAGCAGTTTGTCAGGTCCCACTCCTAATTTCTCATTCAGATGAAAGCCCAAGATTCTGAATTACTACCAAATTCCCAGGTGAAGATGATGGAGCTATAGGCCTTTTTGAGCACCACTAGTTTACTAATGCTTTAAGAATTATCTTCTTAGGCAGATGTGGTGGCATGTATCTGTAATCTTACCATTTGGGAGGCTAATTAATCACTAATTTGCCAATGCTTTAAAAATTACCTTCTAAAGAAGATAAATAAATAAAATATCTTCTTAGGCAGATGTGGTGGCATCATCTGTAGCATTACCATTTGGGAAGCTAATTCAATTAGGGGGAACCCCATTCAAAAGAAGATATGGCTTCCTGCTTGACTTTTCCATCTTACACTGTCAATTTCCTTGTCAGTCTTTTCTTTTATATTTCTTCAGAGCTCATGGTAAAAACAAGGCAACAGGCATTTGAGCCTTGCTGCTAGCTTCTTCCCCTCATTACATGTGGATGGCAATTCTCTTTCTTTTTCCAAGCATACTTTGGGGCTCCCATTCATTTCTGTGAGAAAAATAGAGTGGGGGGGATAGTTGGTGCACAGATTTTTAACCTGGAGTTTAAAGACCGCCAAAGTATAACTCCAACCCATACCATCTGTTTGCAGCTAGCGAACTCCAGTCCATCTCACCTGAATACCAGATTTCCTCACATAGTTTCAGCAAATACATTGTCCTCATGTTCCCTGCCCAAAGTTCCATCTCTGTCCAGCAAAATCTTAATGTTCTGCAAGATCCAAACATCTATCTGGCCTTTCCTATTCGAATCCTTCAGTCCCTCGGCTACACTGAATTCTACAGAGGATTTTTGTTTTAATTAATATCTTTTCTCTTGAATCATAATTAGCTGTGCCCTTTCTAAATCCTCCACAGATTATGAACTTTTCAGGGTAAAGTTCATCCTTATTTACTTTTGCCTTGTGTGGTAGTGATAATTTTTTTTTTAATCTGGCAACAGAATGGAGTCAGTTGTTTAGCACTTCCTATCTGCTCTGAGCTCTTTGCAGTTGAAGGACACACAGAGGCTGTGGTTGTTTCTTTGCTTTGGTGACCTTGCCCGCACTTCTCTAGGGACCTGCTCTCACACCACTAGTGTGGTTCTGTCGACGGTTGCTTATCACCACACCTCCATATGAAGCCAATCTTCTTCCTTACAGCTCCCACATCCATGGGCTGAGGCTTGTCATTAAAATTAGCTTCTGGAGAAAACCTTTTCCTCAGCTGTAGAGAAGCTGGGAATAAATTAGAAACAGGTATGAGAGACTGAAGATAATGTACAAAGGGAAGTAATGAGACAAAGGACATGCATCTTTCTGCCACCAAATTTTTTATCTCTCTGGTTCCTCCCTTTTTGTATGGTTTCATAACAGGAGCTAATGGCTCGATTTAGCTTCCATCACTGAAACCAGCTAATGATCTTAAGTGTTTTTTTTTTTTCTCCACCAAATGAAGACTTATGAAGCAGGGAGCAGAATTACTATGAAGAATCATGGGAGCAAAGGCAAAGTTAATTTGAAAATGAGAGTAAGGCAGCAATGAAGATGAGGAATGTCTCTTGGCTGCCAGCAGGTTAGTATAAGACCCCAAGTAGGATTTCAGCTAGAAGGGCTACCTTACGCCATATAAGGTCTTGTCCACCTGCTTCCCAGGTAAAGAGGGAGGAGAAGGAAAACGGGGAGAAGGGGAGAAAGAAAAGGGAAAAGGATGAGGAGGGAGAGGGAAGAAGAGGAAGAGGAGGAGGAGGAGGGGGAGAGGGAGAGGAAGGGGAGGAGGAAGAGCAATGGAAAGGGGAGGGGGAAGAGGGGGAGGACAAGATGAATAGGACACAGTGCAAGAGAGTGAGAAGTGGATCCCAGAAATGTCTTCTGATGTAGGCTTATGAGGCTCCCCTTTGACATCCCTTTGGGTGAGTGTCAATTGTACCCAAGTCTGGTAAGGAACCTGGAACAGCAAAGAAGCATAGCCAGAAAACTCTGGAGAAATTTTCATGGAGACAACTCATAAAATTTCAATGAAAGATTAAAAACAATGCATGTTTTTAAAAACAATACATATTTCAATCTTTCATTGAAATAAACAATGTTGCACTAATAACTATAAACCTTTTGCTTCACCCTCAATGTTCTCCATAATGTAAAATTGGAGCTGAGTGCCAGTGATTCACACCTGTAATCCTAGATACTCAGGAGGCTGAAATCTGAGGTTCACAATTCAAAGACAGCTCAGGCAGGAAAGTCTGTAAGCCTCTTATTACCAATAAATTACCAAAAAAATAACTGCAAGTGAAGATTTGGCTCCAGTGGTAGGGTGCTAGCTTTGAGCAAAAAGAGCTTATAGACAGCTCTCAGGCCCTGAGTTCAAGCCTCAGAACTAGGAAAATTAATAATAATAATAATAATAACAATAATGATAATAATTGCGTCACAATATATGTGTGCATATATATGCATGTAAGTGGGTGAGATATATATATGCATACACACACACACATATATATATACTTAAGACTTTTTATATAAGACCACATCTTTTTCTGAAGATTTTAAGTAGGATTTTAGCAATATGTCAATGTAATAAAGGGACTAAAGATGCTCTTAAAGACTCTCTGAGTGTGCTAGAAATCTGAGATGATAGTTAATTATTTTTCTTCCTTCCCTTTCTCTTCCTTTTCCTTCTCCCCCTTCTCCTCCTTTTCCTTCTCCCACTTCTCCTCCCGCAACTTCTTTGCCAAGGTCTTGGGAAAGGCTGTTCATAGAATAAGAGCCTCCCTAGAGACCAGGCTGGGAGAACCCTGTCTGCTTGCACCAGTCTTTGTCTAGATAGGAGCAATAAAAGTCCCATATTCTATTTAGTTTGACCAGTGTTTGATAAAGAAGCTTTTGTGTTGGCCTTTGTTTAGGAATCAACCTGATATCTCAACAAATAGAAGACCTGGGAACTTGCATTTGTTTTCAGTATATTAGTGGAATATACTAAATGGCCGATTTCAGTTGTAACATAGGATTTCATTTGTTCATTTTTTGTGGAGGGTGTATGTGTGTGTGTGTGTGTGTGTGTGTGTGTGTGTGTGTGTGTGTGTGTGTATGTATGTGTGTGTGTGTGTGTGTGTGTGTGTTATCTTTAAGATTAAATGACAAGGATTATTGTCAACAAATAATTTAGGGAAAACCAGAATATTTTACCAAAGAAATACATGCAAATTCTTTCACCATTTAATGAGTTTTCTTCTTTGAAAAACAAGTCCAGTTATATAAAAGGAATAATTAGGCCTGTTGCATATTGGCTTACTTCCACATTGTATGAAAACAGACTCTATAACTTGTTCTCTTCTTGATTTAATTTTGTGGCTCTGTAGATTTTTTTAATGTCTTTGATCTTCTTAGATATTATAAAGCTTTAATTCACAGAAATTAAATTACAGTTGAAAGTACTAAACACTGTTTTATAAACTCTGACTGTACTTGTATTTCATCTTAAGCTGAAAAGAGGTAAGAACCACCAACTAAAGAGTATTTTTTACAGTACATAGTAAATTCATGGATTTGATGACTTTTCTATTCACTTTAGAGGTAAGGGATATGAGAGGAAATAAATCAATTAGGAGTGGGGGGAATGGTTCAAGAGGTTGAGCACTTGCCTAGCAAACACAAAGCCCTGAATTCAGATTCTAGTACCACCAAATATATACACAGACACAGACACACAATTAGATCCAAGAAAATGTGAGTGTAGGCAGTAGAGTTACATATGGGTCTTGGAAATTGTTTTGTTTTTGTTTTCTTATGGACCTGGTCCTTGAACACTGGCCTTTGGTGCCATTCCTAAGCTCCTTTTGCTCAAGGTTAGCGCTCTTCCACTTGAGCTGCAGCACCACTTCCAGCTTTTTCTGTGAAAAAAGCCAATTCCTGCCAGGGTTGGAACTGCAATCCTCAGATCTCAGCATCCTGAGTAGCTAGGATTGCAGGTGTGAGCCACTGGTACCCCACTGACATTGTATAAACCTAAAATTGCCATACTAATCTAATCCCCATAACAGATACCTATATCTCTAGATAGGTATCTCCTATATTTATTTCTTGGGAAAATTCTTGTAAATCCAGATACGCAGCTCATGAAATATAGCAGGTTGTTCGTGGCCCCCACTTTATCATGGAGTAGACTTAAAAGGAAGACACTATACAGCGCCGCTGTCTCTGAGTTGTTAAAACATAAAGGCAAAGAAGTAGAGATGGCTCTGCTATAAGAAGTCTTCAGGTTCCAGAACATTTCCAGGCCTAGCTCTCGAACACCCCATCAATTCTGAGCACACCAACAGCATATCTCTTACTCACACAAACACTCTTCAATTCTAGTTAGTTGGTCAGATTTTGTTAGCAACAGCCCATATAACTTAATCTCTGATTATAGTGGCTCGCATCTGTCTATACTTCTAGCTGCTTGGGAGGCTAAGATTGGGAGAATTGATGTTTGATGCCAACCCAGACATATAACCAAGACCCCTTCTCAATTAATAGCTGAGCACAGTGGCCCATGCCTGTCATCCAAGTGATGATGGGAAGCCTAATACCAACAGTCTCAACAATCATGGTACAGGCATGGGCCTGGGAAGAAAGAAAGACTCTATCAACCAGCCAGAAAAAGGACTAGAGGTGGGACTTAGCAGTAGAGTACCTGTTGAGTAGGCATAAGGCCCTAAATTGAAACCCTAATGGCATCCAAAAAAAAAAAAAAGAAGGGAAGAAGAAAGGAAAAGGGAGGGAGGAAGGAAGGTAGAAAGGGAGGGAGGGAGGGCGAAAGGAAGCAAGGAAGGAAGGAAGGAAGCAAGGAAGGAAGGAAGGAAGGAAGGAAGGAAGGAAGGAAAGAAGGAAGGAAGGAAGGGAAGGAGAAAATTTGGTCATGTAAAGAAGTTTATAGTGTATAGCCAAGTGTGGAGATATTATATAGTCCCAGATCCAGGGAAGGCTGAAGTAGGAAGATCTCTTGAGCCCAGTAGTTAAATACCATTTAGGAAATATTATTTTAAAAGAAAAAGAGATAGAGAAGCAAGTAAAAGGCATCCTTACATAAAAGAAATAGTAGCTGGGCACTGTGGCTCATACCTATAACCCTAGCTACTCAAGAGGCTGAGATCTGAGGATCTTGGTTCAAAGCCAGCTTAGCTTGGGCACTAAAGTCCATGAGACTCTTATCTCCAATTAATCACCAGAAAAGCAGAAGTGGCCTTGTGGCTCAAGGGGTAGAGCTCTAGCCTTGAGCTGAAATGCTCAGGGACAATGCTCAGGCCCTGAATTCAAGCCCCATGACAGACAAAAAAAAGAAAAAGATAAGAAATAGCAAGTTGTATAACATATAAGCCTTTTATGGTTATACACAACTCAATAATTCAGTATATGTTTGGCTTTTTCCTCTGTGTTTTAAGAAGCAAATTTTTTTCTACTCAAAGCCTTTTTGTGCTGGCCCTGGGGCATGAACTCAAAGCCTGGGCACTGTCCCTGAGCTTCGTGGTGTTCAAGGCTAGTGCCACTTGAAACACAACACCACTTCTGTTTTTTTCTGAGAGTTTATTGGAGATAAGAATCTGATGGAATTTTCTGCTTGGGCTTGCTTTGAACCATGAGCCTCAGGTCTCAGCCTCCTGAGTAGCTAGAATTACAGGCATGAGCCCCCGGTACCCAGTTTATTCAAAACTTTTAAATATGTACTTCAAAAGTTAGATAGGCTGCCAGGAGTTTGGCCTAATGGTAGGGTGCTTGCAGAACATGCACAAAGACCCAGGTTCCATTCCTTGGTACCACATACATAGATAGCAAAAGCCAGAAGTAGTGCTGTGTCTCAAGTGGTAGAGCTCTAGCCTTGAGAAAACTCAAGTACTGTGCTCAGAACCTGAATTCAAGCCCCAGGATTGGCAAAAAAAATCTCTGAAGCATTACTTTTATATACTCTATATAATATTAATTAATATTTATTCTTTTGAAATAATTAGTATACATTTTCATATTTAACTTTTCCAGACTAGGAACCAAACCCAGTAAGCTGGGAGCCAGTTTGGGTGTTAAAACTAGTAATTCAACACCCTTAAGGGATGGAATTATTTGCCTCTGATTTGCCCAGTTTTCCATTTCACACATCAGCAAAGCAGAAATGACAGGTTGCTAAGCAACTGTTCTCCTCTCACCAGCCAGAAATAGAATCCATAGAAGACCAACTTTCTAAAATACACACACACACACACACACACACACACACACACACACACACACACATAATATATATAATATAAAATTAAGGAAAGACCCAGCCCTATCATTTGACTATTTGCCCAGAATTGATGTTATAAATATTGAATTCATGATCACAGTTTGCATATTCTGAAAACCCTTGCTCTATAAATTCTTGGGTAACTAAATTACCTGGTTCCTCCAGTTATCTTTTTCCTATTGAAAAAACACAAAGCAACAGAGAAACTAGGCTTTTGAAACACCACTCTTCTGAAAACTCATTTGTAAACTCTACAATTTAATTTTATGGAACCAAGCTATTCCTACAATTGTATTAATACCTCTATTGGGCTACTGATGTCTTGATTAAAATTACATATGTAATATCCTATAGGGATGACCACAGAAAAATTCCTTCACTTTTGCCTCTGTTTTCTTCACAAAGAAATCATTGTTAGTAGTTAGTGCTAGGCACTGGTGGCTCACACCTAAAATCCTAGCTATTCGGGGAGCTGAAATCTGAAAACCACCGTTTGGAGTAAACCCAATCAGCAAAGTCCATGAGACACTTATCTCCAATTAACCACCAAAAGATCTGGAAGTGGAGCTGTGAGTCAAGTGGTAAAGTACACACATGCCTGGAGTGAAAAAGCTAAGGGACAGTAGGCCCTAAGTTCAAACCCTGGTATTGCCAAAAGGAAGCAAGGAAGAAGGCAAACAAGCAAGAATGCATTTTTAGTCATTATTGGGCATTTAAAGATGGACAGATATTTTTCTAAACTGATGGTTCACACCAACTCACACTAGCATTCTCCATTTGGCAGTTGGGGGAAGAGGCTTAGAAGCATTATATAAATTGCTCAAGGTCACACATCTAGAAAGCCTCAGAGGCTGGACCCAAGATGCTCAGGCAGGGCATCTGGAGGTCTACACAGCTTCACAATCTGCCTTTCACACAGCAATTCACAGCCACTTAACCACCTTTAAAACCTTAATACTGTCTCAGCGTTCACAGAATTACAATGCAATTGAGTGTGCAGTTCATCAGGGTTGTTTCCACACTGACTTCAATCATTTTTACACCAGCAGGACTTCAGCGCTTAACAGCAATCTAGTCAGTGATGGAGACCAGTGTGAGGGCTCATTGTATTCAACTGAGAAATGAAATGTTGCCAACTCAACTGAGCCTGTGGCTATGTGCTATACTTATTCAAAATAGATCTATTACACAAGTTTCTAAGAAATCCCTTTAAATAAATCCCATGCCTGGGAAACTGTTTTCTTCACAAAGGTATATAGTGATTAAAAGAACAAGAACTTTAGTTTATAAGAAGACAAACTCTTAGTGATAGCCACTAAAAATGAAGGGGAGGAAGAAGATTCAGGAGCACTGGTTCAAAGTATACTACACATGGAAATGCAGTTGCTACAATGATCCCTCTTGAACTTTGACTCTGTGCTAATTTTTTTTAAAGTTCATTTCTTTTTTTATTGTTGGGATAATATAGAGGGGTTACAGATAGATTTGTTAGGTAGTAAGTGCATTACTTCTCACACATTGATACTGCCTCTTGTGTTTGGCTTTTGTTTTTGTTTTTGTTTTTTTTAAGACAGTTCTTTTTCTTAACATTTGGAGTGAGATAGCTTCCAATGAGAGCTTATCCTTTGCTTAGATTAGTTTCCATCGAGTCAGTATCTACAGGCTGTGGTATTCTGGTTTCAGGCACAGTGATGTTGAAAAGGAAGTCTCCTCATGCTAGGGTTCAAGGAGACCACAAAAGGAGACACAGTAACTTTCATCAGAGAAGAGATGCTCACATGGTGTGTGGACTTGAGCTATTAGGCGTGATTTAGTACTCTTCCTCTGTTTGCCCTGAGAAATCTTCAATTAAGTCCACCTCACTAAATAAATGACAACTTAATTTCATTTAAAGTGCCTTATAACAAATATTCCTTCTAAGTAATTTTAAAATCACTTTGTATTGTCATTGAAATTTCTAAAACTAGGAACATAAGAGTGTGGCTCAAGTGGGTAGAGCAGCAGCTATTGAGTGAAAACAACAATTGATCCAAATGACAGTGGCTCACCCCTATAATCCTAGCTACTCAGGAGCTGAAATCTGAGGATCATGGTTCAAAGCCAGCCCAGGCAGCAAAGTCTTTGAGATTTTTATCTCCAGTAAACCACCAGAAAACGGGGAAGTGTCACTGTGGCTAAAAGTGGTAGAGCACTAACAAAGAACAAAAGAGTTCAGGGACAGTGCCTGCTCTCAGTTCAAACTCTATCCCAGACAGAAAAAGGAAAAGACAATTGAAAGTGTCAGACCCTGAACTCAAGGCCAGTACCAGCACAGAAATTAAATGAATAAATAGATAGATTCTAAAAATAGGACTGGGAGTATAGTTCACTGTTACATTCTTTGTTTTATTTGCAGGAAGCCCTGCCTTCAATCTACAGCAACTAATGCACATAAATAAATAATACATTCCTAAAAATCATCTTCCATAGTTATGGTCACAGCCAAGAGTATACTCAAGCTTCAAAAGAGGTTTCCTAAGCTGAGGAAAAACCAGATCTGGTGGATATTGATGAGATCAATGAAATCACCAGTTTCCACTGTGTTATCCATTCCTGGGCTCCAGTCAGAAAAAAAAATCCCTTGGTCTACCTACTGGTAGGGTAGGCAAAGCAGCTAGGCAGATAAGAGAGGCTCTGCCCAATGGTGGGACCCTTCTGTAAGTTACTCAGATAAGGAATTTGTTGATTCTGTGCAAGCTAACAAAAAGATATCAGAGGAATCCTCAGAATAACCACTGTTTGTACCAGAAGAGGAAGGAGTGTGGGTTCAAAAGCAATGGATTCCCATGGAATACATCCACAAGTGAAGATATGAAGCTGCCTGAGGTCGGAGGTCCAAAACTAGGTAATTTCCTAAGGACCATGAAAAGTGAAGGCCTCCAGGTTAAGAAGGAGATCTGGAAGATCCTGTCCAAGAAAAAGAAAACAGGAAATAAATCTCTCCCTCTCCTGTCTGTACATAGTGACTACATACATCCATTACAAAAATAAAACATCCCCCAATGATCCAGCAATCCTTCTTCTGGGCATTTACCCAAATGATTACAAACAAGGCTGTACTAAAGCTACTAGTACAACTATGTTCATTGCAGCACTATTTACCATAGCCAAGATATGGAACCAACCCAGATGCCCCTAGTAGATGAGTGGATCAAGAAAATGTAGTAGATAGGGGCTGGGAGTTTGACCTAGTGGTAGAGTGCTTGCATGAAGACCCAGGTTCGATTACTTTGTACCACATACAGAGAAAAAAGCCGGAAGTGGTGCTGAGGCTCAAGTGGTAGAGCTCTAGCTTTGAGAAAATCCAAGGACAGTGCTCAGGCCCTGAGCTCAAGCCCAGGACTGGCAAAGAAAGAAAGAAAGGAAGAAAGGAAGAAAGAAAGAAAGAGAGAGAAAGAGAGCGAGAGAGAGAGAGAGAGAGAGAAAGAGAAAGGGGGGGAGAGAGGGGGGGGAGAGAGAGAAAGAGAGAGAGAGGAGGGAGAGAGAGAGAGGAAGGAGAGAGAGAGAGGAGGGAGAGAGAAAGAAAGAAAGAAAGAAAGAAAGAAAGAAAGAAAGAAAGAAAGAAAGAAAGAAAATGTAGTATATATACACCATAGAATTTTATACTGTCATCAGAAAGAATGGCATTGCCCCATTCGTAAGGAAATGGAAAGACTTGGATAAAATCATATTAAGTGAAGTAAACCAGACCCAAAGAAACATAGGCTCCATAGTTTCCCTCATTTGTAATAATTTGTATATGTCTAGAAGAGTCGTAACAGAGGCTCTTAATAGCTCAATAGCTATGTACATATGACCATATAAAATGATGCTAATCAAAATAAATTCCAAGATATGGAGATACATTTTTGTTTTAAAGTTATTTCTTTTTTCTTTCATTTTTTCCTTTGGTTTATTCCCTGTTGTCGCTTGTTTTTTATTTTGGTAATTGTGTTTTGTATATATGTTTATCTAATTTGGGGAAAGGAAAGGGAATAAAAAAGGTGAGACACACTTTGTTACCTGATATATCGGATATATTTGTATTTGGTTATTTGAAATTGGATAGGGAAGTGGGGAAAACAAGATGAGGGGTAGGGGGGAGGGAAATGGGGACCAAGATAGGTTGAAGGGATTCAATGTATGTGAATTAATGTACCTTCTATCTGGCAAATATCATGTAACCCTTCTATTAATTACAATAAAAAATATATGAAAAGAAAAGACTACAAGTAAAAAAAAAAAGGTGAGACAAAGGACAAAGGATGAATCAGTGCAAAAGTTCACAAAAAACTATGTTGGAGATGAACTTTATGAATTGGGGTGGGGGTGGGGGCATTAGGAGAAGGGAAAGTGGGAGAAAATGAGAGGCTAGCCATGTTTGACAAGAAATGCACTCATTACCTTACTTATATAACTGTAACCCCTTTGCATATCACCTTGACAATAAAAAAATAAATTAAAAAAGTAAATAAAACAAACTATTATCTTAAAATAATCATAAGTTAAAAGCATTAAACTGATATTTATTGAATAAAGACAATGTTCTGATAAACATCTCTTCTTCTTTGCTTCTGGGTTCAGTGTAGGAGTGTTTACCTGTCATGCCAGCAGAAATAATTTTCTCCCTGAATTATTTCCCCTGAGGAGCTAGATAGCATATTCAAAGTCAAGTATTCATCAGGTTTGGGAAAGATCACCAAAAACTTTGATGACTAAGCAATTTAGGAAAGAAAGAAAACCTCCCATGCCATGGTTATCTCTTTGTTAAATCATTTTCTTATTCAGTCATTGTTTCATTCATTTATTCTGTCCAAGGACACAATCAAAGACACAGAAATGAAATATTCCATCTCAAGAGAAAGCAGACACATAAGTCTAAAATTGCAGTTCAATATGAAAACTTCCTAGTAAAGACCCAAAAAAAGAGTCTATGGGAGGGATTGACCTGAGGAAAATGGAAAACAGGAAGACATTGCTAAAATGATGCAATGACACTGGATCTTGAAGCATGAGTACAAATGTTCCAGAAATAAAATATGTTTTAAATTCCAGAGTTAACAAGATGTTCAAAGTCCTAGGCAGATAAAAACGTGCTGGGGTACATAAGGTCAACGTGAACTCCTTGTACTACTCTTTAGGCCAGAGAGATAGGATAGGGCCAGGTGGGTGAAAGCTTTTTACACAGCACTGGAGAATGGACTTTATCCTGAGAGCAAGCAGGAACTGATAGAGATGGTTGAAAACAAGAAAATGTGATAGAAATATGAATATATATTGTATGTGTAGACATGGAATGCATGCACTGATTTACAAAGTTTTCATGGAAAGAAGTCAGTAAGAGCATCTAAAAATCTGTCAAAAATAAAACAAAAACCGTAAGCTCTGCCACACACTGGTAGATCAGACCTGTAACCATACTTACTCAGGAGGCTGAGATCTGAGGATCACAGTATGAAGCCAGCCAGAGTAAGAAAATCTGTGAAACACTTATTTATCTCCAATTAACCATCAGAAAACCAGAAGTTGAGCTGTGGCTTAAAGTGGTAGAGTGCTAACCTTGAACTAATAAGGCAATATAAATGTAACCTTCTGCCAGAAGAAAAAGCCAGCCTACTCTAGCCAGATATTATCCCTTTGGTTTTATGATACCAGGTCTCACTATATAAACCTAGGCTGGCCTCAAACTCATGATTCTCCTGCCTAATACTCCATAGTGTTGGAATTACAGGCATAGACCATAATGCTCGGCTTTCTCTCTCTCTCTCTCTCTCTCTCTCTCTCTCTCTCTCTCTCTCTCTCTCTCTCTCTCTCTCTCTCTTCTCTCTTCTCCTCTCTCTCTCTCTTCTCTCTCTCTCTCTCTCTCTTTCTCTCTCTCTCTCTCTTCTTCTCTCTCTCTCTCTCTCTCTTCTCTCTCTCTCTCCTCTCTCTCCTCTCTCTCTCTCCTCTCTCTCTCTCTCTCTCCTCTCTCTCTCTCTCTCTCCTCTCTCTCTCTCTCTCTCTCCTCTCTCTCTCTCTCTCTCTCTCTCTCTTTTGCCAGTCCTAGGGCTTGAACTCAGGGCCTAAGGGACTGTCCTTGGGCTTTCTCAAAGTTAGAGTTCTACTACTTGAGCCACAGCACCACTTTTACCACTTTTTCTATGTATGTGGTACTGAGGAATCAAACCCAGATCTTTGTGCCTGCTAGGCAAGCACTCTACCACTAGGCCAAACTCCTGGCCTTTACTCACTTCCTTAGAATAAATTCTGACCGGAATGCACTGAATCTGCTACTCTATGATGCAGAAGAAAAGATATTGAAGAATGGAAAAATATTTGTTGGTGAAATAACCTCTCTCGCCCCAGGACTTGTTCTGGGAATCAAAAAAAAAAAAAAAAAAAAACAAACACTTATTAACCCAGACTTGAAGCCCAGGTGGCAACGGTTCATCGCCCGGCGGTTAGACACCTGAGCTCTGACCAATCCTGAAGCGACCAGTCATTCTATAAAAGCTGTGTGTAATCTCTGCTCGGGGTCTCTTAGCGTCACCAGCAATGAGTGCACGGAGGACCGAGTTTGAACTGGCAATAAATGACCCTTTCTGCTTTGCTTTGACTTTGGTCTCTGGTGGTCCTTTTGGGGGTCTTCAAAACTTGGGTACAACACTTGGGGGCTCGTCCGGGATCCCCCAAACCCACTCAGATGCCTGGTCAGCGGGTCGTAGGAAGCCAGCTGGTAAGTCAGTCGACTCTATCTCTGTATTTTGTCTGTTATTTTGGATTGCCTGCAGGCTCTGTCTCTGGGCCGACAGAGAGTCCTGGCAGACGCACTACAGGGCTGTCGGCAGAGCCGGTGGGAAACGTCCCCTGGACCCCATCTGGGGCTGTCTGTATTAAGAAATAATAGCTCGTCTGGTCAGGCAGGACTTAGCCTGAAGCGCGCTTGCGGTCTGCGTCTGTGTCCGCTCCATGTATTTCTATTTATTCCTCTCTAGCAGTTTCACTTTCAGATCTCAATAACGCTGGACCGGGAAGGAGAAGGACCCATCCCGCTCCTACCAGAGGACTTGGACATTCCAGGCCCCCCAGCCAGAAATATTCATCCTTTTGGTCTATTGCAGGTCACTCCATCCATTGCAGGAGACCATCTGCTGCGCTGTCATTCCAACCCGGGACAGCGGCGACTCTGTCACCTCCTCTCCATCTTTGTCTTTCTTCTGACTATTTCTCTTTTGATTTGGGAATTCCCTACTGAGATGGGTCAAACACAGAGTACCCCGCTTACTCTCCTAATGGCAAATTTTAAGGATGTTAGAGGCAGGGGCTCTGACTTGAGTGTGGAAGTCAAGAAAGGCAAACTAATTACCCTTTGTAAATCGGAGTGGCCGACGTTTGACGTTGGATGGCCCCCAAAGGGCACATTCAACCCCCCCTTAATATGGAAGATAAGGGAAAAGAATCTTTTTATCAGGACAGTGTAGCCACCCTGATCAGATTCCTTACATTCTTGTTTGGCAGAACCTGGTAGAGGACCCCCCCCTGCCTGTTTATCTCCCTTTCTCCCCTCACCAGGAACTAGTGATGTCTTGGCCCTGCGCCAGGCTGATGCCCCCCAACCACCCAAGCCCTCAACTCCTCTTTACCCCATGCTGGCCGACAGTACATACCCACTACTCCTTGAACCCCCTCCATACCTTCTTCCTCCTCTCAATCCACAACCTCCAGCAATGCCAGCAGGAAGAGCAGAGGCACCTTCCCTGAACGAGGGAGAGGCAAACACCGCCGCCCTGGACACCAGGAGAGAAATCAACGCTGGAGGCCCAACAGGCAGGATATACCCAGCAAAGGGCGAGCCCGCGCCTTCCCAACTCCACAGTGGCCCTCCCATTGCGAGAAATTGGTCTTCCAGGTGTCACTGGGAACCCTAGGCTTCGGTACTGGCCTTTCTCCACCATTGACCTCTACAACTGGAAAACCCAGAATGCCCATTTTTCTGATAACCCCAAAGATTTGATTTCTCTTTTAGACAGCGATATGTTCACTCACCGGCCCACCTGGGATGATTGCCAGCAACTCCTCCCAATCCTGTTCACCACAGAGGAGAGGGAAAGGATCCAAGTGGAGGCCAGGAAACTGGTCCCTGGTGATGATGGGCAGCCCACTGTCAACCCAGACTTAATTAATGATACTTTTCCCCCAACCAGACCTCCTCAGGATGAATGGGACTACAACACGGTGGAAGGTAGGGGAAGGCTACCAGTTTATCGCCAGACTTTAACGGTGGGTCTCCGGGCTGCTGCTCAAACCCACTAATTTGGCCAAGGTGTATTCAGTTCTTCAAGGTAAAGCAGAAACTCCCTCAGGGTACTTAGAGAGACTAATGGAAGCCTTTAGACAGTTCACCCCAATGGACCCTGAGGCCCCTGAGAATCAGGCAGCTGTAGTCATGTCCTTTGTAAACCAGGCGGCTCCTGATATTAAGAGGAAGCTACAGAAGTTAGGGGACCTAGAAGGAAAAAGTATCCAAGACTTACTCAGGATTGCTCAGAGTTTTTAATAATAGGGATGCCCCAGAGGAGAAACAGTTGAGAGCAACAGAGAGGATGACTAAAGTACTAGCTGCCTCAGTTCAACAGGGAAAACCACCACAAAGAGGTTCACAAGACCCACAGCCTCCAAGGCCCCCGGGTTGAAATTTGAGCAAAGATCAATGTGCCTACTGTAAGGAGTTTGGTCACTGGGCCAGGGAATGCCTGAAAAAGAAAAAGAACAGGTCGGACCAGTGGCAATGGAAACCTTCTGTGTTGGTTATTCATGACGCGGAGGACTAGGGGAGACGGGCTTCGGATCCCCTTCCTGAACCTAGGGTAACTCTGCAGGTGGAGGGGACTCCTGTCCAGTTTTTAGTGGACACAGGAGCTCAGCATTCAGTTCTCACTAAGCCCCAAGCAAAACTCTCTGCAGCCATGTCGTAGGCACAAGGGGCTATGGGAATAAAGAAATACCCCTGGACAACCCAAAGGATTGGGAAGAGACTTATTAACCAAGATGGGGCTCAGATTTATTTCCTGCCAGACAGACCCAAGGTGACAAACTCCCAGGGCGGACCACTGTCAATACTGACCCTAGCATGAGAGGATGAGTACCGCCTCCATCAGCCACAAAACCCCCTGACCAGAGAATTGACACCTGGCTCAAACAGTTCCCAGAAGCATGGACAGAGACTGGAGGGATGGGATTAGCTAAGCACCAGCCAGCACTTTACATAGAAACAAAACCTGGGGCCGACCGCGTCCGGGTCCGACAGTACCCCCTGTCTCTAGAGAATCGGATGGAATAAGCCCTTGCATCCGACACCTCCTGGACCAGGGAGTGCTACGACCCTGTCGGTCAGCCTGGAACACTCCATTACTGCCAGTGCACAAACCTCACACTGGAGAATACCGGCAAGTGCAGGACTTGACAGGTTATCAAACAGGTTATGGACATACAACCAACTGTGCCTCATCCTTATACCCTCCTGAGTACTCTTAGCCCTGAAAAACAGTGGCACACAGTCCTGGACTTGAAAGATGCCTTCTTCAGTTTACCTTTGGCCCCCAAGAGTCAAGAACTCTTCGTGTTCAAGTGGACCGACCCAGAGAGGGGCATTAATGGGCAACTGACCTGGACCCAGCTGCCAAAAGGATTTAAAAACTCACCCACTCTGTTCGATGAGGCCCTCCATGAAGATCTAAATGAGTACATACAAAAACACCCTGATATGACCCTCCTACAGTACGTCGATGATCTTCTAATAGCAGCACAGACCCTTGATGGGTGCACCCAAGGGACAGAGGACCTCCTACAGACTCTGGGAAAGCTGGGCTACCGAGCATTGGCTAAAAAAGCACAGATCAGTAAGACTGAGGTAACCTATTTAGGGTACCTACTAAAAGGGGGGCAAAGGTGGCTAACCACCGCCTGCAAAGAGACAGTGCGGTCTGTATCCCCAGACCGCAATCACAATGACAGGTGAGGGAATTTTGGGGGTCAGCTGGATTCTGCTAGCTGTGGATTCCTAGGTTTGTGGCTAAGCCCCTGTACTTGGCCACCAAGGACCAGCAACCCTTTTGCTGGACAGAGGAAGCTGAACAGGCTTCCAAAAAATAAAGACAGCCTTATTATCCGCCCCAACGCTAGGACTCCTGGACGTTTCCAAGCCCTTCCAACTGTTTGTGGATGAGAGCAAGGGGATAGCTAAAGGAGTTATGACCCAACACCTGGGTCCCTGGAGGCGACCCGTCACCTGTCAAGAAAGCTTGACTCTGTGGCAGCCGATGGCCTCCCTGCCACCAAATGATTGCAGCACAGCATTGATGGTGAAGGGTGCAGATAAGCTGACCATGGGGCAGGAGTTACAGGTCACAATACCTCATGCTTTCGAGGGCATTCTCAAACAGCCCCCAGACCAATGGCTCAGTAACACCCAGCTCACTCATTATCAAGGAATGTTGTTAAACCCTCTCAGAATTCTCTTCCAACCTCCAACTGCCCTTAACCAGGTCTTGCTACTGCCCGATCCAGACCTGGAAGCTCCACTTCAAGACTGTGCCGAGGTCTTGGCCCAAGTGCACAGAGTAAGAGAAGATTTGCAAGATAAGCCTCTGCCAGATGCGGAGATTGTGTGGTTCACAGATGGGAGCAGCTTTATGCACCAAGGCCAGAGGTATGCGGGGGCTGCAGTAGTCTCAGAGACTGAAGTAATATGGGCTGAGTCCCTACCTGTGGGAACATCAGCACAAAGAGCAGAACTGGTGGCTTTAACCCAAGCTCTAAGACTGGGTAAGGGTAAAAGACTGACAGTTTATACAGACAGTCGGTATGCCTTTGCCACTGCCCACATACATGGGGCAGAGAGAGGGGCCTTCTCATAGCAGAAGGAAAGACCATCAAAAATAAGGAAGAAATATTGGCACTCCTGGCTTCTCTTTGGGAACCAAAGAAACTGGCAATAGTCCATTGCCCAGGACACCAGAAACCTGTAGACCTTGTGTCCAGAGGCAATCACCTGGCTGATTAGACTGCCCGGGAGGTGGCCTTATCTCCAGCCCCAGCTCTAGCCCTCCAGCTCCCAGACCCGGGACCCAGAGCCTTACCAACCATCTCAGGGTACACGGAGGAAGACCTGCAATGGATCCAAAAACTCCCAATGGCACAGCTCCTTGACAGATGGTGGAGAGACTCCAAGTGTCACATAGTACTCCCCGAGAAATTAGGGATGAAGGTGCTGCAAAAAGTCCACCATAGTACCCATCTTGGAGCCAGAAAAATGCAAGACAATAAGACAAACTGGACTATGAATTAAGGAGGCAGCTGACAAAATCAGTCGGATTGTCTCAGGCTACAGAGTATGTCAGCTAAATAATGCAGGGAGAAATCAGCAAAATCCAGGGGCAAGGTCGGGGGGGGGGGGGGGGGGGAGACAAGCCAGGAGCCTATTGGGAGGTTGACTTTACTGAAATAAAGCCAGGATATAGTATGGATATAGGTATTTGCTAGTTTGTTTTTTGTTTGTGTGTTTGTTTGGGTTTTTTTTTTTTGCCAGTCCTGGGCTTGAGCTCAGGGCTTGAGCACTGTCCTTGGATTTTCTCAAGGCTAGAGCTCTACCACTTGAGCCTCAGCACCACTTCCGGCTTTTTTCTATGTATGTGGTACCGAGGAATCGAACCTGGGTCTTCGTGCATGCTAGGCAAGCACTTTAACCACTAGGCCAAACTCCCAGCCCCGGTATTTGCTAGTTTTTGTAGATACTTTCTCAGGTTGGGTAGAGGCTTTCCCCACAAAAAGTGAAACTGTGCAGATAGTGGCCAAGAAGATACTAGAGGACATCTTACCCAGGTATGGCTTTCCAGTACTGATAGGTTCGGACAATGGGCCTGCATTTGTCTCAAAGGTAAGTCAGGGATTGGCTTCCATACTTGGAGCAAATTGGAAATTACATTGTGCTCACAGACCCCAAATTTCAGGACAGGTAATACAGAGAATGAATAGAACATTAAAAGTGACCCTAACTAAATTGACCATGGAGACTGGCACAAACTGGGTAGCTCTTCTCCCCTATGCCCTGTACAGGGTTTGAAATTCCCCCTTTAAACTGGGACTTACCCCCTATGAAATAATGTTTGGTAGACAGCCCCCTATAATACCCAACCTTAAGGAAAACCTTGTTAATTTTGGGCTTTTGTTTCTCAGTGTGCTTACCTTTATGTTCTTTTACCCTTACTTTTGTTATTGCTAGCTTTGATCATAGGCCCTTGTGTGATTAATAAGTTAGTTACTTTTGTTAAGGACAGGATTAATACTATCCAGCTTATGGTGTTAATTCTGGTCTCTAGAGATAGATCCAAGATTGGCTCTAGAAGCATCATGTGAGAGGGAGAAATGAAGAATGGAAAAATACTTGTTGGTGAAATAACCTCCCTTGCCCCAGGACTGGTTCTAGGAATAAAAAAAAGAAAAACCACAGAAAACACTTATTAACCCGGACTTGAAGCCCAGGTGGCAATGGTTCATCGCCCTGCAGTTAGACACCTGAGCTCTGACCAATCCTGAAGCGACCAGTGGTTCAATAAAAGCTGTGTGTAATCTCTGCTGGGGGCCTCATAGCATCACTGGCAACAAGTGCGCTGAGGAACGAGTTCAAACTCGCAATAAACGACCCTTGCTGCTTTGCTTTGACTTCGGTCCCTGGTGGTCCTTTTGGAGGTCTTCGGAATTCTGATACAACAATATTTAAAGCTTGAAGATGATTTGAAAATGTGTGAACAGATTTTTACAAAAGTCATTAAAGGCTTCTAGAGCAAAAAGTTTGAAGACAATCTGTGCTCCTCGTAATAAAGGTCTTTGTCGGCTTATGCACATAATATGATGACATACATAGGATTTATTAAGAAAAAGGTGAGCCTGAAGCCAGGTGCTAGTGGTTCACACCTATAATCCTAGACTCAAGAGGCTGACATCTAAGGATCACAGTTCAAAGCTAGCTGGGGCAGGAAAGTCTGAGACTCATCTCCAATTAATTACCAGAAAACCAGAAGCCCAGGCCTTGAGTTCAATCCCTATGACTGATGAGAGAGAGCGCAAGCTGAATGTAGTTATATTCTTTGTACCTGATTTTCAGGGCCTTTTGTGCATTTATAGGGAAAAGGGGTCTCTGACATCTGTGCCATCAAAGAAAAAAAATAATTTAAAGATCTTAGCCACACACACTGGTGGCTCTTCCCTATAATCCTAGCTGCTTAGGAGGCTGAGACCTGAGGATCATGGTTCAAAGTCAGCAGAGGCAGGAAATTTTGAAGGGCTCTTACCTCTAACCACTGAAAAACTGGAAATACATCTATGGCTCATATGTTAAGAGTGCTATCCTTGAGGGAAAAAAACGTAAGGGACAGCATCCAGCCCCTGAAATCAAGCCCAGCCCTGGAAAAATCAGATATCTTAACAGCTGTTTTGTTTTGTTTCCATTCTAAAATCAAGAAATACCTGATTTAGAAAACAATAGTTTTTAATCCACAAGCTGAACAGAAAAAAATAGTTTTGTAGCTAGAAAAGGGCTTAAAGAAAACCTACATACAAAAGGCCATATAGGATGAAGCTAAATGTAAGGACCTCCAGGATACGGAAACAAGAGCTATATAATGTGTTACTGTTGTTCTTAATGTACTATGTTATCTCACCTCTTTTATTGCCCCTTGGTTATTCTCATATTGTTACAGTATCTTACCTTGTAATCTGGTATATTGTATATACGTTTATTTGTTTATTTGAAATAGGAAAAGGAAGGGGGGAAACAAGATGATGGGAGGGGGTGGGGAGAAGAAAATGGGGATAAAAACATGAGAAGGGGTATCAATGTATGTGAAGTAATGCACCTTCTATCTGGTGAATATAACTGTAACCCTTCTATTAATTACAATTTTAAAAAAAACTAGGGGCCGGGAGTTTGGCCTAGTGGTAGAGTGCTTGCCTAGCATGCACGAAGATCCGGGTTTGATTTCTTGGTACCACATAGAAAAAGCCAGAAGTGGTGCTGAGGCTCAAGTGGTAGAGCTCTAGCCTTGAGAAAGTCCAAGGACAGTGCTCAGGCCCTGAGCTCAAGCCCAGGACTGGCAAAAAAAAAAAAAAAGAAAAGGGCTTGAAGAAAACAAGTACAAAATATCAAAAGCAGATTGCTCAAAGTCACTTTACTTGAGATACAGGGACAAGGTGATACCGCAATGAAAAACAACAGGTCAAATATTCTTCAAGTTATCTTTTTGGGTGTAAAGGATTAATGCAAGGAATTTCCTTGTTTGGCCAATTAAAACTGGCCAGTTTGCAAAATGTGGCTATAACCTCTCTAATCTTGATTTCCAAGGTCAGATAAACTAATTTTATCTTATGATATGAAACTTTAGTATTCTTGATTCTATATTGTTTCTTGTCAGGGCTAGGGCAAGAGGTTAATCCAAAACAATTGCCTTTCTATTACTTTATCTAACTGTGGGAAATAGCTTCTAGCAACATAGTTTTAAGAAAGACTAATAAAAATAAGGCATGCGTTATTATGATGGTTCCTATGATGACCCAGGAGCTTTCATGATGGTTCCATATCCAGATCTACATGTTAGCAGGTAAGTATAGTGGTACATGCCTGCAATCCCATCACTCAGGAGGATCATGAGTTCAAAGTTACCCAGACCTATCTACTATCTACTTAAAAAAAAAAAAAAAAAAAAGAAAGAAAAGAAAGGGACTAGACTTCAGTGATAGAGCATTTCCCTAGCATTACAAGGCTGAGGGGTCCACTGCCAGCACTGAAAAAAAAAAAATGGGGGGAGGGGATGTTCAGGGTGCCAGAAATACCTGAAACCACAAGGTTAATCAAAAAGACTATAAAAATTCCATCTCTTGTACAAAAATTCTAAGAAACTTCTTGCTGGAAATGAAAGAAACCTCTTTCTTCCTTCCATTTCCTTTCTTCCCTCTCTCCTTCCCTCCCTCCCACCCTCCCTTCCTTCTTTCCCTCCTTCCTTCCTTGCCAGAGCCGGAGCTTGAATTGAAGGCCTTTTGCTCTTGTTCAAGGTTGGCAGTCTACCATTTGAGCTATATCACCACTTCCAGCTTTCTGCTGGTTATTCAGAGATAAGAATCTCCTGGACCTTTCTGCCCTGGAACCACAATGCTCAGATAGCTCTAACAAAGCTCAACCTACTCTATCTCATCCTATCTCATTCATCACAATTGATCCCACCTTGTGAGCTCCTTGAAAATCTCATGGGGAAAGAAAGACCAGAAAGGCTTTAGTTAAAAAGAATTAGAATTATCTAAGAAATAGATTTCCTCCCTGTCTCTACTTCCAGCCCTTCTTTCTTCCCATTCCCAAAGAAAGTGAAGGCCTGGGAAAATGGAATTGTTCAAAGTTCTTGAGGCTCGTGCCTACTCAAGCTGAGAAACAAATCTTTCCATTTCAGTCTCTACACAGTTATCCTCATGTCAAGTCCAAGATTTTAGCCACAAATTAGACACTATGGGAACATACTGTCTCTGAGGGATGTGTTTTTCTCAAGTTGTTTTTTGGTTTTTTTAAATATCATTGGCTCAGATTGGGGCAGCAAGATGGATGTGAAGTGTCCCTGATCACACTACACAATCCCTGCCCTTGGACAGCAGCTAGGCATCTACCCACAGGACCAGCCCCCCCCCCCCTCTCTCTCTCTCTCTCTCTCTCTCTCTCTCTCCAGTCCTGGGGCTTGAACTCAGGGCCTGAGCACTGTCCTTGGGCTTCCTCAAGGATAGAGCTCTACTACTTGAGCCACAGCACCACTTCTGGCTTTTTCTACCACCAGGCCAAACTCCTGCCCCTGTGCCCTTCCTATACACTTCTCTTTTTATTATTTTACAGAGAAGGATCTCTCCTGATAATGTCACTCCCTTCAGGGACTTTGAACCTCCCCACACGTAATAAAAACACCATTTATTTGCAAACTACAGGAAATTTTTAGCTCTTTAAATCGAGAATTTCACTAAACATTTACAATGCTACTTGATACAGTATGGATACCTACATGAGTTTGGTATGTTCACAGGAAAGAGAAATTCATCTCCTGCAGAAATTATCCTACAGATTCTATACAATAAACTTTTCTGTACTTAAAGATTCTCTGCATTAAAAGGCATTTGTAGACTTTTCTGTCAAGAAGTCTTTTTCTGCTGGGCACGATATCTAATGCCTGTCATCTTAGCTATTCAGGAAGCCATTTGCTGGGGATTGCGGTTCAAAGGCAGCCCTGGCAGGAAAGTCCATGAAACTCAAATTAATCACTAATTGATCTCCAGTTAATCACCAAAAAGCCAAAAGTTGAGCTATGACTCAAATGACTTCTGCCTGGGGTCCATGTTAAGAACATATTCTGTGAAGTTCACATTTCTACCTTAATACCAAATGGCTCTCTTGCACAGCTACTAGTTTTTCTAGACGTAAAGGGCCATATATCCTAACTCAGTAAGAGTACGGGAGCTAGAAAGATAAGGAGTTTCTCACCTCACAAGGCATATTGTCCTCATTAATCACCATTCTTGTACACCAAATTAACTTAGTCACAACTCTTCAAGCTAATGTGCTAAGCAGCATTGCCAGCTAATCAAAATTGGCATCTACATTGAAATCTTTCTGCAACCTTAGCATAGAACAAAAATCCACCCTAGCTTTGATTTATACCAGGAAGTATTTTTAGACAAGTTGATAAATGGCAGCTTATCAACTCTATTATTTTTTAATTCTCTGAAATGACTAAACAAATGATTTCACAAGTCTCCTATTAAGCTGGGCCCTTAGTGTCTTACGTGGCTTTAAGGTGAAGGCTGGTATTAAGTCTATTCTTTTTTTTTTTTTTTTGCCTGTCCTGGGCTTGAGCACTGTCCTTGGGCTTTCTCAAGGCTAGAGCTCTACTGCTTGAGCCTCAGCACCACTTCCAGCTTTTTTCTATGCATGTGGTACCAAGGAATTGAACCCACGTCTTCATGAATGCTAGGCAAGCACTCTACCACTAGGCCAAACTCCCCGCCCCTAAATCTGTTCTTATTTAATTGACTTTTCTATCCTTAAGGGTAAAATGTAATTATTCTCTACTTATTATTGAATATTGCCTGGACTTGAGACCTGTCGGATTACTCACTTGTAACTAATAAGGAATATGAAAAAAGAATTCCACACCTTAAACACCTTTAAGGATTTTCAAATCTGAGGAAGAATATTAGAGTTTGTAATAGTCAAATGTATCTGGTTCCATATTTCACTTAAGTTCCTTCTAGAAACAAAGATCACAATCACGTGATGAGTTGAGTTTGAATCCGGTGTTCCCCTTAAATAGTCCCAGAGCATCTTGCCATGCTGAAGGTTACAAAGTCCTTCAGGATTTAGATAAGTCTAGACAATTTTACAGTCAATCTTTTGTAGCGCAATGGAGCTTTGCTTTCTATTTATCTCTTGGAAAATATACTTTAAGAAAACTGAGTATGTTGCCTCATCTACAAAAAGAAACTTAAAAATGTATGTGAATAAAGGCCATCATTTCCCCAACAACTTCAGCTCTGAACATGTTACCAATTCCTTTCACAATTCCGTCTTATCACTCACAGGATCAAGTCCCTTGTCTTAACCATACTCTCCCCTGTCTTGCAAGGATTCAATCCTTGTTCTCTCTTCTCAACAAAAGGAATTCAATGTTCTCCTTAATGTAACCACCCACATAGGGTGTTTAAAAAAAAACTAAATAACAAATACAGGGTAAGAGGCATGGGTCAAGTGGTTGAGCACCTGCTTAGCAATTGCAAGGCCCTGAGTTCAAATCAAAATACCACCAAAGAGGGCCGGGAGTTTGGCCTAGTGGTAGCATGCTTGCCTAGCATGCATGAAGACCGGGGTTCGATTCCTCAGTACCACATACATAGAAAAAAGCCGGAAATGGTGCTGAGGCTCAAGTGGTAGAGCTCTAGCCTTGAGAAAGTCCAAGGACAGTGCTCAGGCCCTGAGCTCAAGCCCAGGACTGGCAAAAAAAAAAAAAAAAAAAAAAGAACAAAATACCACCAAAGAAAAATATGCGCTTTAACATTCTTGTCACATTCATTTTTTACCTAAGACAACTCCAAGTTTTAAAGGATATCAGACAAGGTACCTCATCCCTAATGCTTCTTATCCTCTTGTTCCCTTTTCACTATAATGGCTTGGAATCCTCAGACATACAGTTTTTGTTTTACACATGCTAAATAACTGTATTCATCAGAATAATGAGTACCCAATCTTCAAATGTTAGATTGAACTCCACATTGATCAGTTGTCTGTTACTGTAACAAAATCCCTGATATAATCAACTTACAAAGAGGAAACATTTATTTTTGGCTCACCCTTTTGGAAGTTTCCACCCATGTTGGTTCTTTCTATTGCTGTTGGGCCTGTTGGCACATTCTGATGGGAAGATCTAGCAGAGGAAACTGCTCACCTCATGGTGTTCAAGAAGCCAAGTGACAGCTGGGTGCTGGTGGTGTGTACCTGTAATCCTAGGCTATTCAGGAGGCTGAAGGCTGAGGATCATTAAAGACGGGTAGGCAGGAAAATCCTTGAGTCTCTTATTGCCAATTAACCACCAAAAGGCCAAGAGGGGGGCTGTGGCTCAAGTAGTAAAGAGCTTGCCTTGAGCAAAAAGCTCAAGGACAGCTTGTGAGCTCTGAATTCATGTCCCCAAACAGGCTCTCTCGCGCGCGCGCTCTCTCTCTCTCCCTCCCTCCTTCCCTCCCTCCCTCTCTCTCTCTCTCTCTCTCTCTCACACACACATACACATGCACATGAAGCAGAGTGCCAACAATCCCATCAGATGTACATCCCACATAACCAGACTTCCAACTAAACTTTGTCTTTCTCCGTTGATTTGGGTATTTGTTATGGTGAAGGAAAGTTGAGTAATGCCCCCTTGGTTCAGTGGGACTCTTCCCAACTCTCCCAGACCAATCTGTCCCTGTGGTCTGGGAGCTCTTCAGGTAGCACCTTTCTGCCAATGGAATAGATTCCTCACGTAGCCAAGTACAGCAACCTAGTACAGTATGGGGTGAGAAGCAGCTTGTCAGTCTAGATCAAATCAAGTCCCTTGTTTCTCACTAGTTCAATAAGAATGAACGCATTAAGAAACTCAGCCTCTTCTGCCTGTTGGTAAATGGACACAGGTTGTTGAGCATTTCCATGTTGACTTGAGGAGGAAAATGAGACAGATGAAGGTAAACGCCTGTCTATGTTAGTCTATGCTTCCCAGGGCAAAAATGAAATGGTGAATATGAGACTAGAAATCAATGTACCATCAGATGTGATGATATATACCATAATTCCAGCATTCAGTAGGCAGAAAGGGGAGGAATTAAGTTTGAGTACAGCCTGGGCTATATAGTAGCACAAACTTTCATTCCTGGGCTGGCTTTGAACCTCAAATCCTCAGATTTCAGCCTCCTGAGTAGCTAGAATTACAGGCATGAGTTACCAGTGTTCAGCTTAGAATTTCTCTAAAAACAAAACAAACAAACAAAAAAACCTTACCAAGAGAAGAAAAAGGATATTACTGAGAGTATTATCTAATCACAGATTTTTGAAACCACAGGGTTCTCACTGGACATTTCAGAGAGTTGTATAGTATTTTCAACTGAGAAAAAGAAAATACCTAGGCTGGAAATGTGGCTTAGGGATAGAGTGATAGAGTGCTTACCTAGCATGCTTACCTAGCCCTGGGTTCCATTCCTCAGTACCACATAAAGAGAACAAGCTGGAAGTGGTACTGTGACTCAAAGAGCGGTGTCCAGACCCTGAATTCAAGCTCCAGGACTGGAAAAATTGGGAAATGATATTATTTAATTGAGGGTACCTTGTTTTCAAATTTTACATGCTTAAAAATAAAATACTGGGGCTGGGAGTTTGGCCTAGTGGTTAAAGTGCTTGCCTAGCATGCATGAAGACCCGGGTTTGATTCCTTGGTACCACATACATAGAAAAAAGCCAGAAGTGGTGCTGAGGCTCAAGTGGTAGAGCTCTAGCCTTGAGCCAAAGAAGATCAAGGACAGTGCCCAGGCCCTGAGTTCAAGCCCCAGGACTGGCAAAAAAAAATCATAGAACCTTTTATTTTCCTTTTTATTTTTGTTTTCTTTGACAGTTATCTTGTAACTTATCTTCTTATAACTGGCTTGTCTTATCAAGATGAGCCCAGACTAGGGGCCGGGAGTTTGGCCTAGTGGATAAAGTGCTTGCCTACCATGCATGAAGACCCGGGTTCGATTCCTTGGTACCACATACATAGAAAAAAGCCGGAAGTGGTGCTGGGGCTTAAGTGGTAGAGCTCTAGCCTTGAGAAAGTCCAAGGACAGTGCTCAGGCCCTGAGCTCAAGCCCGGGACTGGCAAAAAAAAAAAAAAAGGATGAGCCCAGGCTAGTCTTGAACTTGCAATCTTTCTGCTTTGGCCTGTTGAATGCTGAAATTACAGGTGAAGTGCAGAACCTAATGTTTCTAGTAGGCTCCTATTTAAGGAGAGCAAATCATCTTTAAGCATAGGTTGCCAACCTCCTCCCACCACCACATTTGCTATTATGGTTGATACAATGCAGGACGAATAACACAACCCGACCTAACTGCTGTTCAGGATTCCTGATCCCTAGAGAAGCATCAAAAGCCATAGCTCTTACAACGTTAGAAAGTTCTTATTTGGCTTTGCTCTCTAGACAGTTACACAGAGAGAAAAACAACACTGCTTGATAGGAACATTGAATAATTTATAGTTTGGGTCTAGTTTCTTCAAAGGCCCCAAAGAAAAAGAATGGCATTTCTTCTTTTTTTGATTTGTTTTCCCTGATGTAAGAGTTCAAACTAGTGCTTGCTTTGAGACGGATCTTCAAGGTTGTTAAAATTTTTTTAATTTTGTTTTTACTTTGGTCTCCTGAGTTCTGGGATTACAAACATGTGCCACATTCTGGATAATTCTTGCTTTGGTAAGTAAACAAGAAGTCTAGCTGGGCTTAGTGACATACCAGTCATCTCAGCACCCAAGAGACTGAGATTAGGGACTGAGGCACAAGGATCAGGAGCTAGAGGATAGCCTGAACTATACAATGAGTAAAACAAAATAAAACAAATAATACAATAAAGTAAGGTAAAATAACATGAACTATATTTATTTCATTCTTTAGACAATGGTAGAAACTTCAGATCACTAAAACTAAGACTATTAAAATTGAGGTGTTCTTCCTTTACTCTTTTAGCTTAAAGCTAGAGATGGTTCATGTTTCAGGCTGTGATTTAAATGTTATTGAAAAGTTCTCACATTTTAGCCAGGTGTCAGTGGCTCATGCATAGCTAGCTAACTCAGGAGACTGTGATCTGAGGATTGTGGTTCAATGCCAGCTGGGGAAGGAGAGTCTATGAGATACTTATCTCCAACTAGGCACCAAAATCCAGAAGTGGAACTGTGGCTCAAGTGGTAGAGTGTTCAACTTGAGCTTAAACTCAAGCACAGCTGTTAGGCTCTGAATTCAAACACCAAGATGGGCATTTTTTTTTAAATTTAGGGTTGGGAGCATGGCTTAGTGGTAGAGTGCTTGCCTATGAAGCATGAAGCCCTGGGTTTGAGTCCCTGATACCACATATACAGAAAAGGCGGGAAGTGGTGCTGTGTTTCAATTGGTAGAGCACCAGCCTTGAGAAAGCCCAAGGACAGAGCTCAGATTCTGAGTTCAAGCTCCAGGATTGGCCAAAAAATAAGTAAATAAAGAGGATGTCCTTGTGGTAGAGTGTTTGCCTAGAATGCATGAAGTTCTAGGTTCGATTCCCTGATACCACATACACAGAAAAAGCTGCAAGTGGTGCTGTGGCTCAAGTGGTAAAGTGCTAGCCTTGAGAAATCCCAGGGTCAGTTGCCTGAGTTCAAGCCCCAGGATTGACAAAAAAGAAAAAGAGAAAAAGAATATTTAGCTCTACCTGTTTATTACAATCAGTTGTTAAATACTTCCCCAAATTCAATACGTTAATGTTGTTCTTTTATTTTAAGTCATACATGTAGTGGGCTAGAATTTACTCTGTATATCTACATGTACATATGATGCCTGCAGCTGTTAGTGAAAATATTTACTGCAATAGAAGAGAAAAGCAACATTACTGTTCAACAGCCTTCAACATTATTAAAGACATCTCACCTACTCTCTCCATTTCAGCCATCTGCCATGTGGTTAACTTTTTTTTTTTAATTGGTCATGGGGCTTGAACGCTGGGCCTGGGTACTGTTTCTGAGCTCTTCGGCTCAAGGCTACAAAGCTATAGTCCCATTTCACGTTTTCTAGTATTTAAATAGAGAGAAGAGCCTTTAATGCCTGAGCTGGCTTTGAACCACAATCCTCAGATCTCAGCCTCTGAGTAGCAAGGATTACAGGTGTGAGCCACCTCACCTGGCCATGGCTAACTTTTGACATGCATTTTTGCATTATTTAAATTTGATCATTCTGCCTTGGGTTTGATTGTATGTCATGCAGCTGATATTTTTGTAATTACTATGCTTAACAAAATTCTTATTTTTAATCCACTTTTTTAAAAAAGCCCATAAACACCACAGGGTATCATGGTGCATGTCTCTAATTCTAATACTTGGGAGACAAAGTAATGAGAATTCAGAGTTTCAGTATAACCTAGGCTACATAATGGGGCCCAGTCTGAAAAAAAAAATGCTGAGAACTACGTCCCACTGTCACTTTATTATAGGATCTAAAATGTTGCTTATCAAAATGAACTCCAAGTAGTGGAAACAAGAGTTTTGGGTTTTTTGTTTGTTTTGTTTTGTTTTGTTTTTGCCAGTCTTGAGAATTCTCCCTGGACTTTCCTCAAGGCTAGTGCTCTACCACTTGAGCCACAGCACCACTTCTAGCTTTTTCTATGTATGTGGTACCAAGGAATAAAACCTAGGTCTTTGTGCATGCTAGGCAAGCACTTACCACTAGGCCAAACTCCTGGCCCCAACAAGAAGTTTTTTATTTTACGTTTTTGCAGTTCTTCCCCCCAACCCTTTTATTGCTGTTTTTGATTTCTGTCTTTTTATCTTGCTTGTAAGTTTGTCTGATTTGGGGAGGCGAGGGGAAGCACATAAATGGTGGGACAAAGGGTAAGCTAATTCATCAGTGATACCAGCACTGTGCTAGAAATGAACTATACAACCTGGGGAGGGGACAGGAGTTGGGAGGGAGTGACACCATTCAAAAAGAAATGGATTCATTATCTGACTTATGTAACTATAATCCCTCTGTACATTACCTTTACAATAAAAAAAATCAGCCTGTGAAAAGAGAAATACAAAATAGTTTGGTCTGTTGCGCTCAGTTGTAGTAACAGAAAATTGAGTAAGACAACTATGCAGCCAAGCACGATATTGCTCAATTTGTAAAGTGTGTGTGTGTGTGTGTGTGTGTGTGTGTGTGTGTGTGTGTGTGTGTGGTGTGGAGGGTTGTTAGTCCTGGGGCTTGAACTCTGGGCCCGAGCAATGTCCCCGAGCTTCTTTTACTAGAGGCTAGCACTCCATTACTTGAGCCACAATATCACTTCCATCTTTTTCTGTTTATGTGGTACTGAGGAATTGAACCCAGGGCTTCATGCATGGTAGGCATGCTAAGCCACATTCCTAGACCAATGTGTTGTGGGGTTTTTTAAGATGAAGTTCCACTTAGAGCTTGGGGTGGTCATAATCTCACTGTATAGCCCAAGTTGGCCCCAAACCTGTAATCCTCCTGCTTCAGCCTCCTGTATGTTGGGATCAAAACAATTATTGATATTTCTTATAATGTGCCCAGTGGCCACAATCATCTCCAAATAGGCCATTAAGTCCTTTCATTGTAAGCACTTCTAGGAAAAACCACTTTGAGGAAAGCTACCAGGAACACAATAGCTTAAGCATAGCAACATCTAGGACTGTTGGTTTCCAAGTAATGGAAGACCAAGTAACCTGGCATAAAAGTAGAAGAGAGATTAATTGACTCCTTTAAGTCCAAGTCAGATTTGTGTGGAAACCAGTTATGGCCACATCACTGCACCTGACGTTTTATCTCTCAACATTTCTGTGCTCTTATTCAGATATAGAAATACTATGGCAGCAACAAACATGTGTCATCTACATTCTTGTCCAGTCCACACTCCAAGATTCCTTTTGATTGGACTGGTCACTGTGACTATAAGATGCTGTTCCAAGGAGAATGGGGAACATATGTTGAATGAGGTTTTGTTCTTTATACAATATGTGTGTATGTAAAAACAATTTTTGCAACACTGGAGCTTGAAAGGGCCTTGCACTTGCTAGGCAAGTGATCTCTACCATTTGAGCCAGGCCTCCAGCTGTTCTTTCAATATTTTATCTAATGCTCCAAAGCCAAGACTCCTGAGACTGCATTCTAAAAACAAGTGCCTGGCACATCCATGTCGGGCTTAATTGGGAAACAACAATAGAGCTGTGTGCCAGTGGCTCATGATGGTAATCATTGCTTCTCAGGAGGCTGCCAGCCTGATCAGGGAAGCTGCTGACACTCTTATCAAAAAGCTGGAAGTGAATCTGTGGCTCAAGTGGTAGAATATTAGCCTTGAGCAAAAATAAAAAGCTCAAGGAACAGCTTCTAGGCTCTGAGTTTAAGCCCTAGGATGGGCACAAAAAGAAAACAAACCAATAAATAAGGAAAGATCAGATTAGCCCAATATCTATTAATCTCCTACCTCTGGATTTTATTGAGAAGCCCAAAAATGTGAAAGGTGACTGAAGAAGTCACTGAGAACCGCATTCAAAGGAGAGAGGCTTTTCTGGTCTCTTTCTGTAAAGAAGTACACTGTCTCCAACTGTCTTCAGAATGGTGCATCTTTAGGGAGATGGGTTCCCAGTGGTTTATGTGATGGAGAGGAGAAGACATCAGAGGAAGGAACTGATGGGTGTAAGCCTATTCCATTTGCTCCGGTTTGGCCAAGATGATATCTGAATAGAAGAAGGTCACAGGATGTGCTGATAGCTGGAGGATGAAAGGTAGTGTACTTTTTGCTTTTGTTGTCTTTGGTGCTGAACACAGCGTCTAATATAGGAAGAATGGTAAATGTAAACATTCTTGGTGGGAAGATGTTCTGGGTCAGGAAAGAAGTCACTAATTCTGGAAATGAGTGAGCAAAAAGGAAAAAGGCAGGAATTAAGACACAATTGGGGTTGTCACTCACCACGATGAGGTAAATTGCAAAGGAAGAAGAAAGAATAAATCAGCCTCTCTCATATGTCCACAATGGGGATCTGACCTGGGAAGGGAAGGAGCGAATGTCAAGGGACACTGAATTACTTGTGAAGCTACTCTTGATTTAAACTGAAACATACTTGTCATTTAGTAGTTGAAAGTGAGCCTCAGTTGTGTCAGTAATTCATGTTTGGAATCCTAGGTACTTATGAGACTGAGATCTGAGAATTGGGGTTAAAAGTCAGTCTAGTCAGAAAAACTCTATGAAACTCTCTGCTCCAATTAATCAGCAAAAGCCAAGCAAAGATGCCAGCCCCTGAGTTGATGACTGGCACAGACAGAAAGAAGAGAGAGGGGAAGGGGAGGTGAATGGAGGGGAACCTTATATACCCCAAAGGTATGAAAGTTACGGGATCTCACTAAGAGGCAGCAATGAGTTGACAACACATGTCTAAAGGTTAAAGAAAAATGAACCCATTCCCTATTTTAGAATTATTTATCCCATCCAAGAGACTGGTTACTTGCTAAAAGAATAAAAGATTTTACAATTGTCATGTATGACGGAATATTGTTTAATGTAGCCAAATGTTTCATGTTTAGTAACACACTTGGTACATATTTGCTGTTACCTACCCAAGAAGGTTAATTTTCCCTATGAGAGAATATAAATGAGGTAATGAGATGGTGCTAGATCAATGGATCTATAGAACAATCTGAGGAAGTATGTCACTTTCTAAACGACAAAATTTGAGGTTGTAATTGTCACACATGGCCTCCTAACCTTTAATCATCTTGCCTGTGTCCCCTAACACCTGCTGTATATTTGTCACAATCATAAGCAGACAATTTATAACATGGAAACTTGTTGCTGCTAGCTTCACAAGACAGTGTAAGATCCAGGAAATACAAACAGCTGTAAAACTACACAATGAAATAAATGGAACAGAAACACAGTAACAGAAGGCATACTAATTGTCTATTCACATTTCCAGTTTTGCAAGTTTGTTTCCTTTTCACTCAAAGAAACTGTGGGGTCTGGCATTCCAGACAAGGCTAGGCAAGGCTGCTAAACCCTTCCTGTGGGTTATTCATGCTCTGGTTATTCATGGCTTTGCAAATGCTAGGGATAGAACTACTGTTTGAGTTATACCCCTGTAACTAGTGTTTTGGAAGTGGAATTATTAACCATGATTTTTAAAGACAAACAGGAGGCCACACATAGCCTCCTATGGGCACAGGCCTATAATTTCAGCTCTCAGAAGGCTTGGCTATATATGAAGTTGGAGACCAGACTTAGCTAAATAATTGAGGGCTGGAAAACACACACACACACACACACACACACACACACACACACACACAGATTTGAGAAGAAGGTATCTCTGGCATGGTGATACAAGAGGGTAGTTGGAAAGGCATGCTGTCACTATAAAAATTTGGGGGTGGGGGGAGCTGAGACATAGTCTATGTAGCCCAAGTTGACCTCAAACTCATAATCCTTCTCTCTCAGCACCACAAGCGCTAAGATTATACGTCTGTACCCTTACGCCTGACTTTATTATTTTCGTTTGTTTATGATATTGAGGACCAGTGTCTCCAGCTTGCAGGCCAGTGCTCTACCAGTTGAACTAAACCCTAACCCCACAACTTTCATGTATTTGTGTGTGATAAGACATTTGCAATGATTACAGGTATGATCCACTGGCACCTAGCACACTCTGCACATTGGTTATCTTCAGAACACAGGAAATATTATAAAAGAAGGGAAAGCTGATCGGTTACAACCTACCTGCTTTGACTTCTCTGATTTCTTTTTCTTAGAATAGTCTCTTGACTTCATATGTTGATTACTTTTTTGAAAAAAAAATAGGTTTTTATCTAACTTTGCCCCAACAGAGCACCAAAATCCTCCTACTCAAGAAGATAAGATTGCAGGAGTGTGCTGCCAAGCTTGGCTGATATCATAACTTTCATTTACCAGGTTTTAGATGTGGTAACAAAAGATCTCTTTCAGGATTGAACCATATAGATTATGCTAGATGTCACCACATTTTTATTTATGCATTTGGCTTTCATGATTACACTTCAATTAGTAAGAAAGCTACTTATTCCATGTCTTTTTTAGTCTTTGAAATCAAGTTGATTAAAAAGGGTTTTGTTGATGATATCGCCCCATTTGTAAGGAAATGGAAAGACTTAGAAAAAATCATTCTAAGTGAAGTAAGCCAGACTCAAAGGAACATAGGCTCAATGGTTTCCCTTATTTGTCATAATCAGTAGAAACCTTGGACTCTCCTAGCAGAGATTTACAATAGAACAAAATCTAGATACATAAGGCCATATAGCATGATGCTAAATGTAAGGACCTCCAGGATATAGAAACAAAAGCCATATAATGAGTGATTGTTGTCCTTAATGTACTATGTTATCTCTCATCTCTTTTGCTGTCCCTTGGTTATCTCATATTGTTACAATATTTCACCTTGTTATCTGATATATTTTATATATGCTTAATTGGTTATTTGAAATTGGATAGGGAAGGGGGGAAACCAAGATGGGCAGGGGTGGGGGGGAGGAAAATGGGGACCATGACATGAGAAAGGTATCAATATTTGTGAGGTGATGCACCTTCTATCTGGTGAACATAATGTAAGTCTATAGTTATAATAAAAATATATGGAAAAAAGGGTTTTGTTTTTGATACTTACATTTTAGATGCTCTCAGAAAGCCCAGATTGCATATTGTGGCCACATGTCTAAAAGAAAGCAGGAAGCAGGGGCACTAGTGTCTCACACCTGTAATACTATTTAGTAATACTACCTACTAATTACCTACCTGTAGTATTAACTACTTTGAACCATGATCTAGGGATCATGGTTCAAAGCCAACCTGAGCAGGAAAGACCATGAGATTCTTATCTCCAATTAATCACCCAAAACAAAACAAAAAACACCCAGAAGTTGGAGCCCTAGCTCAAGTGGTAGAGCACTAGCTTTGAGTAAAAAAGCTAAGGGATAGCACCCAGGCCCTGTGTTCAAGCCCCAAGAAGAGCACCAGGAAAAACAAAAACAAAAACAAAAACAATGAAACAGGATTAAAGGTTATACAACATCGAATTTAAGGAAGAATAATCTCTGAATGGCAGGAAGTTTTCATTTCTAAGAAACTGGTGAAAGAGAGAGAAACTATTAGGAAATTTCCATTGTTAGAGTAAGAGGTTAAAAGTTGATCTATAAAACTTTAGCAGTCATAGGAAAAGTTACCAGTAAAATAGTCTCTTTGAGTCATTTAGCAACCAGGCCTCAAGTATTCTGATATATTTGAAGAATTTTAAATTCTTGGATTAAAAAATAATAAACCAAACATTGGCCTTATTTTGATGAAAAATCTATGGATGTCTCATCAGGATAGGGAAAGATTTTTTAGTAAGAAGTATGTATTAAGAAAATATCTTTTTTACAGATTCAAGATAGTGGAAGCTGATGAGGGAGCTTGAAGAGATCTGCAAATGTGGAATGAAAAACTTCCATAACATCCGGGTTGATGAAGCTAATTTATTGACTTGACAAGGCTTATTGTTCCTGATAATACTGCATATAATAAAGGGGCTTTCAGAATTGAAATCAACTTTCCAGCAGAGTATGCATTCAAATCACCAAAGATCACATTTAAAACAAAGATCTATTATCCCAACATTGATGAAAAATGGCAGGTCTGCCTGCCTGTCATTAGTGCTGAGAGATGGAAGCCAGCAACCAAGACTGATGGAGTAATCCAGTCGCTCATAGCACTGGTGAACGACCCCCAGCCTGAGCACTCCCTCTGGGCTGACCTAACTGAAAAATACTCTAAGAAGTGCCATGAACGATTCTAGCAAGTGTGAACAGAGACCACAAGCAGAGCATTCAGACACCATGCAAATCAGGACTCTGGAAAATTGACATGTGCCACTGCCTGGCGTTTACTTGTGGCAGTTACTTTCTACAGTTTTCTTAATCAAAAGTGGTCTAGGTAACCTGTTAAGAAAAGATTAAAAAGGGCTAGGAGTTTGGCCTAGTGGCAGAGTGCTTGCCTAGCATGCATGAAAATCTGGGTTACATAGAAAAAAGCCGGAACTGGTGCTGAGGCTCAAGTAGTAGAGATCTAGTCTTGAGAAGTCCAAAGACAGTGTTTAGGCCCTGAGCTCAAGCCCAGGACTGGCAAAAAAAAAAAAAAAAAAGAAAAAAAAAAGATTAAAAATTGCATCTGTTCTAGTTCTTTGTTTTAAAAATCACTTCAATCAACTTCAAAAAATGGTGTTTCTTTTCTTGTCCAAATTTACCCCAAATCTTCAAGTTAGTTCAGAAAGTTGGAGGGAAAAGGTTGTGGTTCTTTTTTCTTTCCTGCCCTAGCAACTCCTACTTTCTTGCATTTAGACCCAAGTCTTATCTCCTCCCTCTACAAAGTGGCAGTGGTAACTTTTCTTCCATCCTACTGCCCTGTGGAAGCTGGTTCAGACTTTTCCTGATACCAGTTTATAACATCCTTTTAAAAAAAAATTTACAAAACAAGCAAACATTCACACTCCACAAAAAAAAACCTCCTTTCTTTAAAAAAATTAAAATAAAAAAAAGGCCACCCAAAAAAAAGCTCAGCTCCTGTATATAATCCTGGTTGTTTCCACAATAATGTGAATTGAATGGGCCAAAGCTCCACTGTTCATATGTGGCCAGGTCTGTGATGATGCTGGAGGGAGGGCCTGCCACTTGAAGATGCTGTGCACTTGTGTGATAAATTTCTCACCAGAGAAGCTTTGCAGCTTCCCTTCATGCAGCCATGTTAGAAGATCCACTGGTCGTCAAAAAGCAAAAGCCTGAATATCCTTTCGAAGTTCCAAGATCCTCTACCACTGAGCTCCTCTACCCTCTGAATGTGCCACAGAGCTCTCCAACTCAGTGTGGCAGTCCCACCACAGCCCTCCCTTGGAAGATTTGACTCTTTGCAGAATTGGAATTGGTGGGACTTGGCTTTGTAACCAGCACCAGTCTGGGGTTGCTCAGGTTCCTTCCTACTGGCCTCTTCTTTCGGAACAGCTGCCAGCCCAGCCCAGCACAGGAACAAGATGGCCTTCCCTCTCCCTTTGGACTCACAGCCTTTGCAGAGTCAAGCTCCACTTGAAGCTCACTCAATATCCATTCAATGTGTTTTATATTATTTTGCCTTTCTTTTCTGTAGAAATAAAAATTGACCTTAGAATTTATTATCAGAAAAAAAATCCTTGTTAGAGAAGCATCAAGTTCTCAATTTGTTATGCACTACAATACAGAACAGGTTTCAGGGACCAAGACATGAGAAAGGGTATCAATGTTTGTGAAGTAATGCATCTTCTATCTGGTGAAAATGATCTAACCCTTCTATTAATTACAATAAAAGTAGCTAATCTGTGATCTTCAAAAAAAAATGAACTACTTTAATGTTGGTATGAAAGTTTTAAGATAAGCTGGGCTTGGTGGCTCACACTTGTAATCCTACTCAGGAGGCTGAGATCTGAGGGTTAAGGTTCAAAGCCAGCAAGGGCACAAAAGGACCTGAGACTCCAATTAACCTCTAGAAAACAGGAAGTGGGGCTTGGCTCAAGGTTAGGGTAGCCTTTAGCTGAAAAGCTCAGGGACAGTGCTCAGGCCAAGTTCAGCCCCATGACCTCCAAAAAAAGAAAAAAGAAAAAGAGTTTTAAGACTTTCCCCTAGACTTTTTGTGCGAGTTTTATGACACCACTATTTTCTGGGTTTTACTCTTAAAAATCCTTTAATGTGACCTAAAAATATGTTCAAGACCAACATTAAAGAAGAAAAGGAGTGGCTCATGCCTGTAATCCTAGCTACTCAAGAGTCTGAGATCTGAGGATCGCAGTTCACCAGCCAAGGAAGTGAAGTCTGTGGGACTCATCTCTAATTAGGAACCAGAAAACTGGAGATTTGACTCAAAGTGGCAGAGCACTAGCCTTGAGCCAAAAAGCTCAGGGATAACACCCAGGCCCTGAGTTCAAACTTTGACAAGAAAGAAAGAAAGAAAGAAGGAAAGAAGTAAAAAAAGAAAGAAAGGAGAGGAAGAAAGAAAAAAGAAAAGGAATTGAGGAAATTTCAAGGGGAGGAAGTAGAGTTGTGACTCAAGGTGGTATATCACTAGTGTTGAGCAAAAGAGCTCATAGACAGGGCACAAAACCTGAGATCAAGTCCCATTATGTGTGTGTGTATGTGTGTGTGTGTGTGTGTGTGTGTGTGTGTTCATGCAGATGTATGTATCTCAACATGATTTGCGCTAGTTTCATCCACTTACCAGCGAATGCTACTATTTTATCTTGTCTGGTGGCTATGTAGAATTCCATTGTATATATGCCATTGTATACATATTTTGTATTCATTCATCTGTAGTAGGGCATCTGGATCGTTTCCATCAGTTGGCTATTGTGATTAGTGCAGCCATGAACATGGCTGAGCAGATGTCCTTATCATATTCTGGGTTATGATGCTTAGGGTAGATGTCCAGGAGTGGTATGGCAGGATCATAGAGAAGGTCTATTTTTAAGTTTTTTGAGGAACCTCCAAACTGCCTTCCAGAGTGACTGAACTAGTTTACATTCTCACAAGAAGTGCAGTAGGGTTCCTCTTTCTCCACATGCCCACCGGCATGTGTTGTTGTCTGAATATTGGCCATTTTGATTTGGGTAAGGTGGTATCTTAGGGTTGTGAAGGTATATTAGGGATGATAAGCATTTTCTCTTTTGTTTTTCTGCCATTTTAAACCTCTTCTTTTGATAAGTCTCTCTTTAGTTCCCTTGCCCATTTAGTGATTGGTTTGTTGAGTTTGGCGGGAATTGTTTTTTCTTGAGTTCCCTGTAGATATTGGATAGTAAGCATTTGGTGTATTATTGGTAAATATCTTTTCCCAGTTGGTTGGCTGTCTTTCTACTTTAGTAGCTATGTCTTTGTGCAGAAACTTCATTTTTAGGTAGTCCCATTTGTTGAGTCTCCAATCTGTTGTGACCCTAGGATTCTGTTTAAGAAGTTTTTGTCTATATCTATGAGTTCCAATGTCTCTTCTACTCTGTCGTATGGCAGTTTCAGGGTTTCAGGTCTGATATTGAGGTCTTTGATCCATTTTGAATTAATATTTGTGTATGGTGACAGGCTGGGATCAATTTTTAGTTTTCTGCATGTGGCTGCAGTTTTCCCAGCACCAATAATTGAAGAGCATTTGTTTATTCCACTATGTATCTCCGGCTCCTTTGTCAAATACAAGTTGGCTATAGGTATGTGGTTTTATTTCTAGATCTTCTATTCTGTTCCATTGATCTTTGGTCTATTTTTGTGCCAGTACCAAGCTGTTTTTGTTATTATGGCTCTATAGTAGAGTTTGAAGTCCGGTATTGTAATACCACCTGCATTGCTCTTTTTGCCTAGAATTGCTTTGGCTATTCTATTCTAGGTCTTTTGTTGTTCCATATGAACCTTTGGACTGGGGTAATATTAAAGCAATGTCACAATTAACATGGTTAGTAATAAGAAAGGTGACAGATATGAGGAAAAGGGGTAAAGACATTTACATGTGTGTGAGTGCATGTGCACTAGTGTAGAGACTTGAAACTCAGGGCATTAAGCTTCACTTCAACTTTTTCAGTCACCACTGGTGCTATACCTCTAATCCTGCGTTTTAGCTGGTTATCTAGAGATAGTCTTACAGACTTTTCTGCCAGGCCTCAGCCTCCTGAGTAGTGAGAATTACAGGAGTAAGTTACCAGTGATTAGCAATGACATTTTTCTCTATAACATTATCCTGTGCATTACATAGGATTATAGGAGCATTCCAGGCATACTAGATACCAGTAGTACCTCTCTCCCAGTTCTGTTTCCAGGCATAGCCAAATGTCCCCTGGGGGAAAAATAACACTTCTCCTTTGAAAATTACTAGTTCAAAGCCTTGGGACCTAGATGACAAATGCAAATATCCACGTGATTCTAACAAATATGGTCAGAGGACTGCACTTGAGAGACACAGAACTGAAGTGTTATGGATCAAATCATGTGTGGAGTTCAAAGTCATACGTTGAAGCTGTCTTAGTGGTTCAAAATATGACTTCATTTGGAAAGGAGAGCTGCAGATTTAGTTAAAGTGAGGTCAAAGTGGATTAAGCTGTGTCCCTAGTCGAGTATGACTTATGTCCTCTAAAGAGAAAATCTGGACAGTAAATATGTACAAAGGACAAATACTACGTAAAATGGAGGTTATACTCCACAAACTGAGGAGCTACCAAAAGCTAAAAGAATAGCCCTGAACAAATCCTCTGCACAATATGAGTAGGAAGACTGGACTTGCAATACTTTCACCTCCCATTTTCAGCTTCCAAAACATGATACATTTTTGTTGTTGTTTAACATAGTTCCAGATACTTTTGGTCACAGCAGATCTAGGAAACAAAAGATGGAATGTATTCATTGTCTCATTTTAGCAGGCATTGAGTAGTAATTGGATAGGAGTTACCTGGAATACAGTTTACACTCCCCTCCCCCACAGCCTTTCAGCCTCCAGGGGACAAAGAGATGGAGTACAGATAATTAGGCTTAGCTCCAGGCATAAAAGGCCCAGAAAGATAAGGTTAGGGGCTACTAATCCCTCTAGGTTTCAAGTCTAAAAGAAGACAGGGCCAGTAGAGAAGGGACTGAGTTTTCCCGAGGAGAAGTCCAGGGGACCGAAAGCAAAGGGGAACAGGGTTTCATGGTACACTGTGATAAATACCAATTGGTTTTTGTTAAGTTACGGAAAACTCTCACCCAAACCAGGCGAAATCCCTCCTCTCTTTTTTCCTCCATCTCCAACCTAAAGGCTGTGGACTAACAACCGTTCAAGTCCAGCATGGCCAAGTCTAGAGCAGCCGCTCTGACACGGAGAAATCCAATCACCCAGGTCCCATCCCTGAAGCCATTGTGCCTCCTGAGGGGAAAGGACAAACAGGTGAAGGCGGCCAGAGAGAACTAGTTCCGGGACAGTCCCAAAGGACAGAGGCAGGGTGCAGGTCGAGAGAGGAGGCGACTGCGCGACCAGGAAGGGACGGCGCGGACGCTGGGGGGGAGGACGCAGGGCCGTCTCCCGCCGCCGGATCACCTTGCGCTGACCTACTTGCGCCATGGAGGAGAGCGCGCCGGCGGACCCCGGAGGAGGGCGGGACGGGATGTGGGCGGGACGGGATGTGGGCGGGCCCTCGGGGGGCGGGGCCTAGAGCGGGCTGTTTCCGGAGCTCGCCGGTGATTCGCCGGTGGGTTGGAGCCGGAAGTGGGACGGGAGGCGTTGGCGTTGCACGTGGTGACGTGCGTGGGGGGGTGAGGCGCGGACGGGCGAGCGAGCGGCGGCAGTGTCTCCGGGACGCGCGTGGAGGTCGGGCGGTTCTCTCGGGCAGTGCTTGGGCGCCGTCTCCTCCTGCTGCTTCTGTGCGGCCGTGCCGGCGATCGAGCGAGTCCTCCCTTCCGTGGCGCCGCAGCCTCCACGGACTGGCCGCGAGTCCACGCGCACGCCCGCTGCCCCCCGCCGCCGGCACCTTTCCGCTGGGCCGGTTCCCGCCCGTCCGCTTCCTCCTGCACCCCGTCGGAGCCCCAGAGATGAATTTTTCCATCTCTTCCGCGATGAACCAGGTAATTCGCGTTGGCTCTTCGGAAAGCGCTCCGGCCAAGAGGGCGCGGCTGGAAGTGGAGGTGCGGGAATGGCGCGGGCGGCGGGGGAGAGGGCGGGAGGTGCGGAGCGGCGCCCGCGTCTCCGAGGACGCCGCTGCGGGCCGTCGGAGCCACGGGGCCTCCTCGTCTCCCCGCCCCGGCCGTGGTTGCTAGGTCGCGTTGCCCACCGCCGAGAGAGTGGCGGCGGCGGCGGCGGCTCAGACCCTGCGCGGAGCCGCGGCCGGCGCGGCTGGGTGCTAAGGTGGAGAGGTCGGTTTTGCCGGGAAGGGGGCCCGGCGACGGGAGTCCCGGCGGCGTGGGGGAAGGCGCGGGGTGGGGGGGGGGCGAGGGAACCGTCCGGAAGGAGGGCGCGGGACTCGGGGTTGGCCGGGAGGAACGGATCTTGCCGGGGGGGTCCGCGCGCTTCCCCGGGCGACCAACCGAGGCCCGCGCGTGTGGGCGGCGAGTCTTCCGGGGGGTCGCGCCGGTCCCCGGGGCCTGCGGCAGAGGTGGCACCGAGTCCCCGATCGCCGTGGGCCGCGGGGTCCTTTGTTCCCGCTCCACGTTGCCCGCTTTTCTTGCCAAGCGCGGGGAGAAGAAGGCGGGAGGAGCCAGGGAGCGGCTGGCCTGACGTGTCGCCGCTGAATGACTGCGGGGCCGGCCAATCGCGGGCGGGGGTGTGCGGGCGCCGGGCGCCAGCGAGGCCTGGGGGGCTGAGGGGCTGCGGGTCACTCTGGGCCGTGGCCACACACCGTTCACACACACGCACCACCACCACCGTCACCATCAGAAAATAAAAAAGGAGTGGGCGGAGAGGTTTGCTCTTGACTTGTACTAACTTGCTTGGAAAAGTCTCGAGGAAAGGACACCGGGAGTTATCCGACTTCTTCAAGTACGAACGTGGACGAATTAGAACCGCAAGTACTTCGGAAATGCGTGCCCTTTTCTCCCAGTATCTAATAGGCAGATGGTCCGGGACAGCTGGCGTTTCCAATCAGAAGACATGAGACGAGCCTGAAAGGCGTATTTTTGTTTCTGCTTTCTGTTGGCAGTGATGAAGGTTATTCCAACAGCTCGAAGTTTTTGTGGAATCCTTGGTTCTCAGTAATAAATGATAACCTTTGGAAGTCTTGCTGAGCAAATGCAGCGTGGACTACATTATCACGGACATATTCGCTTTTGACCCCAACAGTAATAGTTGCTTTGGGAAAAATACTGATAATAGTTTCAGGTTGAATTCTGTAGGAACTTACATTTTAAAAAAGTATTGTAGGAACAGTTGTAATTTTAAACCTGGATATAATGGAAACACTTTTTGTAGAGTTGGGTTGAACTTCGTACCAAGATGCTTACCAAACGTAGACAGGTTAACTGTGGAGGTAAGCTGGAGTTCCTTGATGGAAACTATGTTCCTATTCGGTAAAATCTCTAGTAAATTAATAGATGTTAATGTCTAGTCTTCAGATTTGTCTTTCTGATTTTACCCCTCCCCCCGAAACAAAGCAGTTCAGGTGTTAGTTTTAAATTAATATCATTTAATTCCCCAGTTTCTTGTTAGGGAAATGCCTTAGTAATCATTGATAGTACGCTGAAATTCTGAGGTTGAGGATTCTCCCCCACCTTGTGTTTGCTACAAGGCTATAGATAGAAGTATTAGGAAAAAGAGTTATGTTAGTACCTTGTAGATATTTCTAAACCTATTCATAGATTCAAGTCTCCCTCTCAGTTTCCTTCTTATTTTTCTCAGTGTCTCAAACTAAGGGATTGTGTTATATTTTCTGGGATTTAAAAATTACTCATTTTGGTAATGATGCCACATCTAAACTAAAATGTTTTTAAGTCCTCACAGCCAATTTTAATTGGCTTCTGTTCATATTTTACCAGTTCTACCAGGGCATCCACCACGTTTCTACTCAAATGACTTATACTTCCTTGTGTTAAGTCCTTCCTCTCCCCATACTTAGCCTTTGTTTAAATCCTGGAATAACTCTCTACTTCCTCTCCCACTATTTACCATTTACATCCTGCAGTCTGCAGTCTATTGAAACCCAAATAGCTACAGTTTCAGGAATGTTTGTCTTCCTTTTTCCTTTTGCTGTTTTTCTCTCTGGTTTGTCTGCCTTCTTAGCTCATTGGGTGCAATGTTCAAGGGTCAAAAATGATTTACTCCATTGTGTTATAAACATTCCATTCCAGTTTGTGTCTGACACATGTTTGTTGCCACATATGTTAGAGTGTGAACTGAAAGGATTCCTAAACTATAAGTTTAACAGTGTGAAATAGGTGAATAAGTTTGGTGAATTGGGATACAGATAGATGGCAATAGCTAAACTTCTGGTTTTAAAAAGTATTTTGACCTAAGCACACATGAGGCTTTGATCCCCAGCATTGGGTTGGAAAAACTGCTTATTTTATGGTTGACTACTCAAAAACTGACTTGAAGGTTAAATATTTGTAATTTATCTTAAGCTTTTAAAAGTGGTTTTAAAGTCTGATAAACGATCACTTTTATCTTACTAAAGGCCAGACAAGAATTTAGGGGAAGGCCATGGTATGCCTACTTCCTCCATTTCCCCTCATCCAACAACTCTGTTAAGACATTTTGTTAAATTTCATTTCATCTGGGCTGTGAGCAGTAACTGGGGAAGGTCTGAATCTTAGAAGCTGTTTCTTTGAGTCTTCTGTTTATTTCTTTGGGGTAGTTCTATTAGGGAACTGAAATACAATTATCAGAGTATTCTGTTTGACTTGTTTTCATTTTAAAAGTGGGTTTGTTAAATGTATAATTTAATACCAAGCATGTACCTTTTGTATTTTTAGATGACCTTGAAGGTACTTGGGATTTGGGTATTTTTCAAAGAGAAACAGTTTTCTCTATTATTTAATTTTTTTTTTTTTTTAAACAGGGCTGGGAATGTGGCATAGTGGTATAGTGCTTGCCTAGCATGCACAAAGCTCTGGGTTTGATCCACATACACAGAAAAAGCCAGAAGTGGTGCTGTGGCTCAAGTGGTAGAATGCTAGCCTTGAGAAAGCTGGAGGACTATCTTGGGGTGGGAGTGGGTGGTAGATGTTACCTTAGTTTCTGTGCTTGGCCAAAGAAGAATAGAAATCTTGATTTGCCTGGACTAAAGTCAATCAACTTTTGAAAGCAAATTTACATTGACTTAAATGTCATCCAGATTTTGACTGGCTTTTAAAATCGTGTAAGATTGCATTTTTATAGATTAAAAGGTAGGGCTCTTTTTAGAGCTTGATATTAGAAGTCAAAAAATACATAAAGATGTTCTACAAATTTGTGTGCCAAGAATTATTCCAAAAAGTCTTAATTTCTAAGGGACTGTAGCAAATAAACTTAAGGTGGAACATTTTTATTAAATAACAGGTGCCATTTTTGTGGGTAGATTTACTAGGTAAAATTATGTTTTTAAATATTTACAAATTAATTCAGTGTTTCAGATTTTTTTCTGCTTTTTTTGGGGGGGGGGGTGTGTCCTGGAGCTTGAACTCAGGGCCTGGGCACTGTCACTGAGAAGCTTCTTTTGTGTAAAGTTAATGCTCTACCACTTGAGCCACAGAGCCCTATCCTGCTTTTGTGTTCAATACTGAAGTATTGAACCTGGGGCTTTATGCTTGCTGGGCAAACACTCTATGACTAAGCCACATTCCCAGGCCAGTGTTTCAGATTTTTAAAGGATGTGTTTTAATCATATCAAAATAGTTTGTGTGGGGGTTTCCTTCCCCTTTACCTTTGTTCTAGGAGTAGTTTATAAAGCTGAAGTGAGTTGCCAGTAGTTTGGCACCCAGTTTGAAAGGATTGTGTGTTCTCTTTATGAAATAAGTTTCTGTGCTTTTGGAGAGCATTTATTTTACTGAAACTAGCTTGGTAAGAAAGCTGAGAAGTATACAGCAGTACAAGTCAGCATTATGTAATGTGGTGTGATAGTTTTGAGGAACAATAAGCTTTAACTTACTTCCTTGAAATGAGTCCTGTATGGAGAAATGAGCAAGAGAATATGGGTTCCAGCTCTCACAGATTGTATACCATGTTAAATCGTACAAAATAGGTTCATCGCTAGACTTGCCTTCAGTAACCCTGAGGCAAGATAATACTCCTTTCCAAATAATGATGGACTTAGAATTACGAGTTTTATTGGTGTGTACAGAAAGTTTGGGTAACTTTAAGATGTCCATTTTTAAAAAGGTTCCACATTTCACAGTTCGTTCTTTCATTCTCTGAATTAGGTGGTGATGTAATAACAGTTCAAAAGTTTAAAAACAATAAGTATGGGGCTGGGAGTGTAGCATGCAAGGTTCTGGGATCCATCCCCAGCACTTGGGGAGGAGAGACAGTAAAAGGGGGTATATAAATATGACATTACTAATTAATGTGAAAATTAGTGGGAAAGAATAGGTAGGAGGACTGATTTCCTTGATTTAATTTGTAACAGAATCATTCTATTGGTCTTACTATATGTGAGAAAAATGATTACACAAAGAACAGATGTTAATACTTCCCCTTTTGTTTCTTTATTTCAGTATCTTCTTTTTTGTTGTTGTTGGCTTGAACTTGGGCTCAGGACACTCTCCTTGGGTGTTTTTTGAGTTCACAGCTCTACTTCGATTTTCTGGTACTTAATTGGAGATAAAGGAGTCTCCTGGACTTCTTGACTGAACCACAGATCTTAGATCTCAGCTTCCTGAGTAGCTAAGGTTACAGACATGAGCCAACAGCACTAACATATTTTCTCTGTAAATAATAAATTCAAATTTTGACCTGCTTGTGGAGGGCAAGATGGGAAGGTTTTGCCTTGTTGGGTCTTGAATTGAGAAAGATAAAACAGATACATGGAAGCAGAACATAGAACAGACAGGCTGTAAAATTAGATATACCTTTCTGAGGTTTCTGGATGAGAAGGATGGGTATAACTACTTCCATCTGTGTAGGATTTGGCAAAGGCTCTGTGGCCAAGATTGGATTAAGAGCTTTGGGGGTAGAACAAAGGTAGTGAGACTAGGATTTGTAGAGCACACTTTGGGAACCAAGTATCTGGTTTGTAACAGTATTTCCTCATTTGGGAGTAGCACTCAAAGGTTGTTTCCTGGGTCCTAAAACTGGCATTTCATATTTGTACATAAATTGAAGTCTAAGTACTAAAGAGAGAGTGGGAGTTAACTCTTAGCAGTCTTGTATACTCCACTTAAATGATAATTCATTACCTCCTGCCTCCTTGGGGAGAATTTTTTTTTAATTGCTTGAGTAGTTCCAAGTGAAAAGTGTTTGTGTATAATTCTATTTGTTGTTTATGTGACATGAATATGTTTGCCATTTGCCTCAACGTCTCTTAAACATTGTTTGCGTGATGTTTTCTGTTAGTGGCAGGCTGTTTGTTCTGAATATCTAACTTAGATCTGTCATTGTTGTAGATTATGATGCATGATTATCACAGAAGAAATTCGTGTCTATAGCTATTAAGGACTTGATTACATCATTTTCAAGCCTGATAGTTTTGGAACCACCATTAGAGCTTAAGACACACATCCACCTTCACTCCAGCCACCTATCTACATACCTTGACGACGTGCCTCATTTCAACACTCCTTTGTCTTTGGATCAATTTTAGTTTCCAGTAATCATTTCTCACCTTAATAAGAAGGTAAGTTAATGAATGCTTAGTGTAACATTTAGGATAAAGTAAAATGTTTTTCTGAAGACTCTACTCAGTACAGAACAACCTTTTTTGTTTTTGTTTTTTTGAAAGCAAAGATGTCAGTAATCTTTTCTTTTCCTTCGTTCCTCCCCACCCCCCCTTCCTTCCCTTCCTCTCTCCTCCTCCTCCACCTTCTTTTTTTCTTTTTTTTGTGCCATTCCTAGGGCTTGGACTCAGGGCCGGGGTACTGTCCCTGAGCCTTTTTTTTTTTTCTTTTTTTTCTCAAGATCACTCCACTTCAGCTTTTTGGTGGTTAGTTGGAGTTAAGAGTCTCAGGGATTTTACTGTCTGGGCTAGTTTTGAACTATAAGCCTTAAGTCTCAGCCTCCTCAGTAGCAAGATGTGAGCCATGAATGAGTGCTTGGCCAGTAATCATTTTACTATGAATACAGTAACTTCCTGGCCTTCTTTTATATGATCAAAGGCATTGTGCCTTTGTCTTGCTCCTAAATCTTAGATAGAAGCATTTTTATAATGTTCCTTTCTGTAAATAGTTTTGCCTTTGGTGTGCATGTATACATAGGCATGCATACTATTCTAGGTTTTGAGCTCCAGGCTTGGGCACTATCCATGAGTGTGGTAGGTTTTTGTTTTGTTTTGTTTTGTTTTTTTCTCATGGCTCTACCATTTGAGCCACAGCTCCACCTTTGGATTTGGGAGGGGGAGCAATTTATTGGAGATAAGAGTCTCTGGGACTCTTTTTTTTGACAGGGCTGGCTTTGATCATGATCCTCAGATCTCAGCCTTCTGGGTAGCTGTGATTACAGGTATGAGTCACAGCACCTAGTTACTACTATTTTGATTTTAAGTTGCTTTAAACTGAAGTCTCCTGCATGTTCTTCCCCCCCATACATATCATACATGGTGTATTCTTGTGAAATTACTTATTTTTAAAGTAAATTACAAAAACTTTGTAAAAGCAGTAGTTTCTATTATCTTAGGAAATAAGTGGTTTAGAATGTTTTGACACTTAGATAAGAGCAGAAGATAAAATTCATCTTTTTAAATCTCTACCTGATTCTTTTAAATGGTATTTGGAAGGCCAGGAGTTTGGCTTAGTGGTAGAGTGCTTGCCTGGCATGCACGAAGACCCAGGTTCAGTTCCTCCATATCACATACATAGAAAAACCCAGAAGTGGTGCTGAGGCTTACGTGGTAGTAGAGCCCATGGACAGTGCTCAGGCCTTGAGTTGAAGCCTCATGACTGGCCAAAAAAAAAGGTATTTGGTAGATGCAGTGTCAAGACATCAGTCTTTGAAAGTGTGTTTTAAGCAAGGTAAGAAGTAGATAATTTTCCACATTTAAAACAAGATATAAGCAGGGTGCAGTGGCTCACACCTGTAATCTTAGCTACTCAGGAGGCTGAGATCTGAGGATCAAGGAGGTTCAAAGCCAGCCCGGGCACAAAAGGACCTGAGACTCTTTATCTCCAATTAACTTCTAGAAAATGGAAAGTGGGCCTTGGCTCAAGGGTAGGAGAGTGGTAGCCTTGAGCTGAAGAGCTCAGGGACAGTGCCCAGGCTGAGTTCAAGCCCCGTAACCCACCAAAAAAAAAAAAAAAAAGATATATTTTGGAGATAGAATCAAAATAGACTGTTCAAGGATTCTAAAAAAAAAGACTGTAGGATGGCTGGGATGTAGCTTAGTGGTGGAATGCTTGCCTAGTACACATGATACCCTGGGTTCAATTCCTCAGAAAGGTTGATTCCTCAGAAAAGGCTGGGAATGACGCTGTATGTAGCTCAAGTGGTAGAGTGCTAGCCTTGAGCAAAAGAAGCTCAGGGTCAATGCCCTGCTCCTGAGTTCAAGTCTAAGACTGGAAAAAAGAAAAACCTGTAGGATTGAGATAGCAGTTTTCTCCATAGTAGCAGCCCAAATCCAAGGAAATCTTCCTCAAAGGTTCTCAGGTTATTTGTTATATTCTGTTGTAGAATAGTTTTATTTTTCTCCTTTCAGAATGAAGCTATTGAGGCAAATCTTAGCATACTCAAAGTATGGTGTACAGAGATGAGCTTTCAGCACAAGGGCTCTTTCAGTAAGGGTTTTGTTTTTTAAAAAAGGGTGTATGTGCTATTTGCATGAGAGAATTACAGAGTAAAGATACTGTTTTACTCTCTTCCATTTGTATTTCCTTTTTTTTTTCTTTTTTTTGGGGCGAGGGCATTACTAGTGTTTGAACTTAGGGCGTTGGGCTTGCTTTACAAGTGCTCCACCCCTTGAGCCATGTCCCCAGCTTATCAGTATATTTTTAAGTATTATCTATGATTTGCAAGTAAAATAACTTAGCTGTCTTTCTTCATAGCCAAACTTATAAGGAAAAATGATTCCGAATGGATACTTGATGTTTGAAGATGAAAACTTCATCGAGTCTTCTGTTGCCAAATTAAATGCCCTGAGGAAAAGTGGCCAGTTCTGTGATGTGCGACTTCAGGTACTACACCCTAACTTAGTGAACTGATCTTTTGTTGCTAAAAACATCAGTTACTAAAAGCCAAGCATAGGTCTTAGGTTTGTTTTCTTCCCCATACACATTTAATGAAATGAGTGCTTTTGTTTTTGTTAGTCCTGCGGCTTGAAGTCAGGGCCTGAGGTCTGTTCTTTGGCTTTCTCAAGACTAGTACTTTACTTCTTGAGCCACAGCACGATATGCAGCTTTTTCTATGTGGTACTGAGGAATCGAACCCAGGGCTTCATGCATGCTAGGCAAGCACTCTTATCACTAGGCCAAACCCCCTGCCCTGAAATGAGTTTTTAAAAGAATACTTTATTTAGGCGGGCGCAGTGCCTCATGCCTGTAATCCTAGCTACTCAGGAGCCTGAGATCAAAGGATCATGGTTCAAAGCCAGCCTGAGCACTAAAGTCCGTGGGTCTCTTATCGCCACTTAACCACCAGAAAATCAGAAGTGGTGCTGTGGCTCAAGTGGTGCTGTGGCTGAAGAGCTCAGGAACAGTGCCCAGGCCCACAACCAAAAAAAACCAGACTACTCTAGAAATACAAGTATGTAAAGGATACTGGATACAGAAAAAAGTATCCTACATTGTATTTACATTTTCATTTTTTATAATTGCAGGTCTGTGGCCATGAGATGTTAGCACACAGAGCGGTGTTGGCATGCTGCAGTCCCTATTTATTTGAAATCTTTAATAGCGATAGTGATCCTCATGGAGTTTCTCATGTTAAATTTGATGATCTCAACCCAGAAGCTGTTGAAGTCTTGTTGAATTATGCATACACTGCTCAGTAAGTACTGTAAACTGTATAGTTAAGAAATATCAGAAAATAGCAAGTTTCTATGATTTTTATTGTAATTAGTAAAAGGGTTACATGATATTTGCCAGATAGAAGGTGCATTAATTCACATACATTGATACCCTTTCACATGTCTTGGTACCCATTTCCCTCCCCCCCCCCACACCCCCCACCCGTCTCGGTTTTCCCCCCTTCCCTATCAAATTTCAAATAACCAAATGCAAATAAATTCAATATATCAGATAACAAAGTGAGATGCTATAACAATATGAGCTAACCAAGGGACAGCAAAGGAGATGAGAGACAACATAGTACATGAAGGACAACAATCATTCATTATATGGCTTTTGTTTCAATATCTATGATTTTTTTTTAAGTTAAATATCTTGTGTGTTAAGGCCTAATTTTTTTTTTAAATAGGTTAAAAGCCGATAAGGAATTAGTGAAGGATGTTTATTCTGCAGCAAAAAAACTGAAAATGGACCGTGTAAAACAGGTAAGAGTATCAGAAGAAATACAAAGAGTTTGTTACCTGTGAGGTGTGTGATCAGAATTCAGAACTTGTCCTGAAACATTTTGTTATTCCCAAGAACTTGAAAATGCCTACCCACATCCAACAGACAAAAAAAACTCCTTAAGTATATTGTTTTCAGTAACTGAAGTGTTGGAATCACACTCTCAGAAAGTTAATTTGGGCTAATAGCTTGCTCTTGAGACAGTTTTCTATGTTGCCATGGCTATGTCAGTCAAAGTTCTTTCCCCTTCCCCCAATCATAGGGAATTTTCCATCCTCATTTTATTTATTGATTGAGCCAGCAGCAGGGTTTGAACTCAGGACCTCCCATGTGCTCAGCTTTTTTGCTCATACCTAGTTTTGCCATACAATCCATGCCTCCGATACAGTATTTTGCTGGTTAATTGGAGATAAAATCTCTCATACCTTTTCTTCCTTGGCTGGCTTTGAAACTAAAGTATTCTAGGGCTCAGACTCCTGAGTAAGTAGGATTTCAGATGTGAAGCTCTGGCACACAGCATTTTAAAAAATTTTATGCATTTTTCAGTGGGGTGACAAAAATTCTTCTACAGTAAATGAATTTATTTTAGTGTAATATATATTACATTGTAATGATTTTTCTACAACCATAAAGTTAGTAACAGTAAACCACAGAGTCTCTGGGTGGTTTTGTTTTGTTTTGTTCTTATTGTTCTGTTTTTTGGGGTTTTTTTTTGGCCAGTCCTGGGTCTTGAACTCAGGGCCTGGGCACTGTCCTTGAGCTGTCTCAAGGCTAGTGCTTTACCACTTGAGCCACAATGCTACTTCAGGCTTTTTCTATGTTCATCGAATCTAGGGCTTTGTTTATGCTAGGCAACTCTACCAGTAGGCTGCACTCCTGTTTTCTTTATTGTGACAGACAGTATGGTCTTACAGACAAGCCTAAAGAAAACCTTAGGCCCTATACGACCAGTGAAGGAATCCATGTATGAATGGGGTCTTGGAATAAGGTCCAGCAAACCAATCTTTCTTAAAGATCTTGTGGGCCATTATTGACACTATATTACTTGACCTATGCTCTAGTTTCCTGACAGTGATTTTTAGTCTCCTTCCTAAATCTTTGTATACATGTACACATACTGAGAGTTAGGTCTTTGTTGAATAAATTTGCTATTTACTTTTTCTTTTGCAAGGTTTGTGGTGATTATTTGCTATCTAGAATGGATGTTACCAGCTGTATCTCATACCGAAATTTTGCAAGTTGTATGGGAGACTCCCGTCTTTTGCATAAGGTTGATGCATACATTCAGGAGCATTTGTTACAAATTTCAGAAGAGGAAGAATTTCTTAAGCTTCCACGTCTAAAAGTAAGGGCTATACATATACATTTATTTTACTGTTTAGTTCAAGAAATAGAAACTTTGTGCTTTAAGTGAGCCATGTTTATGAACATGATAATATGTTGAAATTATTATTATTAGTGTGATATTTTCTGCTTGTCCATTTGTTTTCTTTGTCTTGGGTTATTGCTGTCCTTACAAGTTACAGCAAATGTATTGATCAGACTTTATCATAAAGTAGAGGACTGGTCAAAAAATTAAGAGTTTCAATACTAGTAACACGTTTCACTGTTTTTTTTCTCCTCTAGCTGGAGGTGATGCTTGAAGATAATGTTTGCCTGCCCAGCAATGGCAAATTGTACACAAAGGTAATCAACTGGGTGCAGCGTAGCATCTGGGAGAATGGAGACAGTCTGGAGGAGCTGATGGAGGAGGTTAGTTTTAAAGTAAATGGGATCTAACAATTTTTAAACATTATTTTGTTGTGACATGAAGGATTCCCTTTCACTTTATTTTATAACCATGACCCTAAAGAATTTAAATTTTGCTATAGGTACCCCTAAGCTGAGAAACAGGGGGGGTGTCCAGGTGAGCTGATTGAACTGTTCAGTTTGGTCTTCTGCTCTTCTTTTTTTTTTTTTTTTTTTAAATTTTTATTTCTTTGCTTATTATGTGCTGTTAACTTTCTTGAAAGTAGCATGTAATTTGCTTTAGAAATGGGAGGTGGTACTGAAATTTCTGTAGATTCTTAATTTTTCTTCACAGGTTTTTGCTTTAAGTTTGACAAGTAGGTAAAGCTTCTAATGGTTGTTCCTCCCCATTGGTTTATCTCCCCATAGGTTTATTAACAAAACTAGGATACCCAAGACTGAAGAAACAAGAAGAATCCTCAAGTGTAATGACACGTAAAGAAGCAGCAGTCCTGCCCCATTTCTCCTAAGAAAAATCCGCTGTGGGCAGAGAACGATGATGATTTAATGGTGTTTACTCCTTTACAGGATTCTTGTCTTTAAAGCTGTGTGTTTCTCACTGGTGTTGTTTCATACATTTAGTCAATCAGTTGCTTAACTTTTAAAAAGCTACACAAGAAAACCAAAACTGGTTTTGGTGGGAATCAGCATACGCAGGTGGAGCAGCATTGGTTGATCTTTCCATATTAGCCTTGCCAGTCCACTTGGTCCTCAAGACTGCATTACTACCTTCTGAAAGCAATCAAGCACCATCTTCCATTTCTGTCGTTCCCACTTGAAAATTAGATGCATTAACAATGTATTTGCATCTGTTAAGGAAGAATGAAACTTCCTTGAAGTTTTACACTAGTATTTATTTGTTTAACCTGACATTACCTACAGGAGAGAAGTATGTTGATGAAAGTCATACCATTTATTTTCAAAGGTGTAAGGTATTCAATATTTTATTGTCAATATGTATATTCTATAGGAATCTCTGTTGTTACTAGTACCTTTTTTTTTAATGTTATACAATAGAAGCTATGAAAACAGTGAAGATTTCTTTCAAGCCAGTCAAGCCAAGGAGTCTTCAGTCTTAGAAGATTTTGTGTTCCATTTTGAGTTTTTTTGTTTTTGCTTTTTAAATTTTTACCACCATGACATGTATTTTTCTTTACTTCGGGATCCTACCAGAGTAAGATGTCAAGAAGCTTAAGCAGCACACTGGAGGTTACCTTGAGGCGGTTGTGTATCTGCGTTCTAGTGGAGTAGCCATGGTGACAGTAGCCACATGGGTGTTCTGTTGCTGTTTTGCAGGTTCAAACCTTGTACTACTCAGCTGATCACAAGCTGCTTGATGGGAACCTTCTAGATGGACAGGCTGAGGTGTTTGGCAGTGATGATGACCACATTCAGTTTGTGCAGGTACACATTGCACAGTCTGAGGTAACCTCAGGTTAAAACGTGACTAGAGAACTTTACAGCATACTTAAATTTTCCTTTAGTAAAGGAAAGTAGACAGATTTTATTGGTATAACTGGACAGGAGCATTTTTGGGGGAGAAAACTAGAGTTAACTAGCATTTTTGCCATATGACCAAAAGTTAACTCGGTAAACCAGAAAACCCCATTTAGATTTTTTTTTCTCAAAGTAGAATTTACATGATAAGAAGAACAGGAGATGCAGCAATGTAGAAATTATTTGTTTGGGCTAGATGATGAAAACAGTTGCAACAGCATGCCTAATAGATCCTGTAATGAAAAAATACACACTTAAGTTGATGACTATGGACGCAATTAGGCTATATCATTAGTGGGCTTTCATTTGAAATTAGAAATGGTATAGCTAAGACAGACACTGGAAACCTGTTAACACGGATTGTAGTGTTTCTACAGCATTATCAACTCAAGTTGATCACAATGTGATCTAGATGTAAATTGAGAAAAATGAATTGAGATATAATTCTACTGTGCTTATTGAGTTGCTTTGCCTTTTCTTAAATACAAGTGTATTCAAAACTTTTTTGACCATTTATTAGAAAACATATGCTAGCAACTTCAGCTTATGGAAAAATATACATTTATTTTTTTCTATTGCTTAACATGGGAGTACCCAGAGCCTACCATTGAGTCATATTGCTGGCCCACAAATCATAAACTAACCAATGTATAAACCCTACCCATATTTTTTTTTTAAGTTTTCTAGTGTTTTATAATCTCTGTGCCTTATCCCATTATCAATCACTATTCGATACTGCCCCACGAAACCATTTTCCTGAATAGGTTTTGGTAGATTGCTTTGCCTATGCTTGAATGAAACAATAAAAATGGTCATGAAATAATGTATTTTCTTGGCCTTTTAGCTCAGCATTATAATAGGAATAAGCTATAAAGTAAATCTAGATTAAACACAGTTTTGTCTTTTGGGATTTTTTTTTTTTTGTCTAGTCCTGGGACTTTCAGGGCCTAGGCACTATCCTTGGGCTTTCTCAAGGCTAGCACTCTACCACCTGAGCCACCACTTCTATTTCTCTGTGTGTGGTATTAAAGAATCAAACCCAGGACTTCATGCATGTTAGGCAGGCATTCTACGAATAAGCCTTATTCCCAGCTTTTTTTTTTTTTTTAATTTAGAAAGTGAGCTGGTCATAATGGTGCTTGTCTTTAGTCCTAGCTACTTGGGCAACAAATATGAAGGATGGTTGTTTGAGGCCAGCCCAGGAAAAATAGTGTATGTGTCCCTATCTCAGCCAACAAGTTTGGTATGATTGTTCACATCTGGATATCTCTGCTATGCAGGAGGTATAGGTAGGAATTTGCGATTCAAGCCTAGCCTGGACAGGGCCCTATCTGAAAAATGCCTTAAGTGAAATGGGCTGTTGGCATGACTTAAAGTGGTAGGTCAAGTGCTTGCCTGGCAAACACAAGACTCTAAAAGAACAATTAGAAGGTAAATGATAGAGTTGCTAGTAACCTGCGTGGTTGTTATTAAAAACATTGTGTGGTATCCTGTGGTACTAGCATTTGAACATTTTCTAAAGAATTTGGGGGGTTAAATTATTGAGAATTCTGTTTCATTTTGAATATTTAAGGTATATATTCTCTGTTAACCATAACATTTTAACATTGTTTTAAATTTTTTTGTTGTTGTTGGGATAATATATAGAGGGGTTACAGTTACATTTGTTGGGTAGTGAGTGCATTGTTTCTTGAACATTGATACCCCTTCTCATGTTTTTGTCCCACTTTCCTTCCCCCAAGTTAACATTTTTAGTGTCCTTTCAACCAGGAAAAGATTAAATGCCCAGTAAGTGTCAAGCTATGATGTTTGGCATGGTGACACAAAAGTGTACACAAGATATCCCAGCTACATGGAAGGCTGTTAACATCAGGAAAATTCTGTTTTTCAAGGCCAACCTAGGCTAAATAACCACTCTCCCCCTTCTCAACAGAAAAAGATGGGTACAGCAGTGTGTATTTGTCAGAGATATAGCAGTAAATATGGATAGGTTAGAGGTCCAGACCAGCCTAGACCTTTGAAAAACAAAAGAATTGAAGAGGTGGCTCAAACAATTGTTTATTTACCAAGTGTCAAGCCTAGAGTTCAAATTCAATAATGCCATAAAAAAAAAGTGCAGGAGTTAGTTTCTGCTGGCAAGACTTTATTACTCTTACAAGCATATCTTACAATATACCTCTGGGTGCCCCAAAGGAGAAGGTGTAGTGAAATACCTGGAATCCACAGAGGCATTTGTGTAGACATGATTTAGAGTTCTTTAAGTTTGATTGCAAAGTCCATAATTTTTAGATCAGAGTTGTCTTTTTATTAGTTCTAGGAAGCCTTAGGAACTGATATCTAGCACCTGTAAATCCAGCTATTTAGAAGGCTATGATCTGAGGGATCATGTTGAATTCCAGCTCAGGCAAGAAAGCCTGTCAAGCTCTTATCTCCAGTAAACTACAAAAAAGGCAAAATTGGAGCTGTAGCTCAGAGTGGTCATAGTCCTAGCCTTGAGCAAGAAATCTCAGGGACGGCACCTAAGCCCTGAATTTAAGCCTCGGGACAGCTCCTCCTCCCCCTCCCCCCAAGTAAAAAAGGTCTTAGGATTAATGAAGTATTCAAATACTCATATTTGGCATTTGGTACATGATTATGTTAATTACTTCATGGTCACTGTGTTTCCCTCTTTAAGATAAAAGAGATGGTAAGGTTGGTTTCTTTCCAGGTTTGAGATCCTGAGTCTGGGAAAGGGGTACAGGCAATCTGGATGGGCTATCCTGAGGTAGCAAAAAGAGGGAAGAATGGGAGCAGGTCCAGTAGTGGTGAGAACAAATTAGCCTATCCGTGTCCTGAACTGTGAGATCCAGTTGATGTGAAGCTTTCCAAAAGTGTTGCCTTGAGCATATTTGTATAACCAAGCACAAAGGGCAGATAAAGCCCATGAGACCAGTTTGTAGATGTTGCAGGCGGTAGCTGAGGTTTTTTAAAAAAGTTAATCAGGCATGGAAGGACAGAGAAAATGGACAGAGAAAGGATGGATGTGTACTGTGTATGTCTACAATCACATATAAGTGGAAGTTGAGTTCGTAGGCCGCCATAATCACTTAGGAGGTTTGAGGAAGACCTGAGCATGCATGGGATCCTGACTTGCTAGCGTGTGGTAATGTGAATAGGGGGATGGTGAGGCACACAGGATGAGGAGCCACATAATAGTTTCTGGAGTAGGAGGAGGGAAGTTGAGACGGAGTCATAGAAAGGTAGGAGCAGAATTAGAATCTAATCATATAAAAGCTACCTAATGTGGGAAAAGAAAATTTGGAGGGAGAGTATTGGCACAATCACATCACCTGAAAGATAATAGAAAAGCTGGAGATAGCATTCTATCCTAGTCCTGTTTTGTAATGCTGGTCTTCTCTTTAATTTTTCTTTATCCATTACAATAGTTTTACTGCAGTCAGCCCTCTTGATGTGAGTATCCTCTCTTTGCGGTATATTTCTTCCCCAAGTTAGGCAAGATGAGAGATTTACATACTTTGTCACTCCTCAGATATAGCTTGATATCACTAACGAGTCCCTGTTAGTTTTCTACTGCAGTGTATGAAACGGTAGGCTTTGTTTTTGGAATTCCTAACCTTAATTTTAGCTGCTTTATTGGGTAGCTTCTTAGACAATATAGGCCATCTTCTCTGGATTAAAAGGTTATAATAACTGCATGAGTACATGTAAATCAGTGCTAGCCAACAGTGTGATGAGTTCTCTGCCTTTTCTTAAAGGAGTGCATACATTCAGTTAACTACTTACGGAATGGTCCAGACTTGAAGACAGGGTTTAACCTGAGCTCATCATCTTCCTGCCTTCAGCCTGCTGCGTGCTGAGATGATACACATGCCACACCACTCCAGACTATACCTAATTTTTGAACATTACATTACTTCTTTCATCATTTACCTTTTCATGAGCCACAGCATTTTCCAATAGAAACTACACCTCTGTGTAGTTTGACCCCTGGGGTCTAGTGACTAAGTGGGCTGGCCAGATAATTACTAAGGTAACTTACACCAGTTACTTTGGCAGTTACTCTCATCGTGGTTATGATTAATCTTCCATAGGATCACAGTCCTTAGAAGTGATAAGGACTCAAATTCTGGGAAGAAAGCTATGAAAACAAACTCATACATGAGGAACTTGGTGTAATTCTCTTAGTCATTTGTCCTTGTGTTACATTTCTTAGATATTCCACCTTTGTGGATATTTGGTTCTTGTAGTAGTATTTCATTTTTTTTTTTTTTGGCCAGTCCTGGGCTTGAGCTCAGGGCCTGAGCGCTGTCCTTGGGCTTTCTCAAGGCTAGAGCTCTACCACTTGAGCCTCAGCACCACTTCCGGCTTTTTTCTATGTATGTGGTACTGAGGAATCGAACCCAGGTCTTCATGCATGCTAGGCAAGCACTTTAAACACTAGGCTAAACTTCTGGCCCAGTATTTCATTTCTTAATTGTTGTATTGATGTATTTTTGCCTCGAGCACCACTCTCTTACACATATGAGACAGCACTAAAGAAATAACACAGGGCTTCTTGTGATGGCCATGTTTTCCTATAAAATACTTAGAGAGAAACTGGAACTCTGTGTCTTCACTTTAGTGACTGTGCATACGGTAGCCTTTAGTTAAGGTTTGACAATTTGGTGGTGACAGTTAGATGTGCTTTCTTGGGTAACTTGTGCCATTATAAATTTATGATCTCTTTGGGGAGATTGTATATTTGATCCAAAACAGAACTTGGGCTTATGTGAATTATAGATGGTATTTTTCTTCCTCATATCCATATTGCGAATACCCTTCTGAGGCTTGAGCTTTTTGGATTGTTTAAACTGAGTGTTTTCTAACAAATTGTGTAGGTAGGTACTGTTTTATCTGGAGCTGGAAGTGTGACCGTAATGGGTCACTTGGAAAGTGCTGGTGGTTGTATTAAATTTAGTGTGCTATCGGTGTTCTTTAGGTGGAAATGACTCAAGTGGTTGGCAGTGTCATGGACTAGCTCAGGAACAAAGGTACACCAGGTATGGTCTTTGGCTAGGTTTCTGTAGCTACCTTTTGATTTTGCAGAAAAAGCCACCACGTGAGAATGGCCATAAGCAGATAAGTAGCAGTTCCACTGGATGTCTCTCTTCTCCAAATGCTACAGTACAAAGCCCTAAGCATGAGTGGAAAATCGTTGCTTCAGAGAAGACTTCAAGTAAGTATAGAACACTGGCCAACTTTGTCTTCAGTTTATTCTTAAGGAGCCTAGTCAATTTTAATACTTTTAGATTGACTAAGGAAAACTTAAGCAATTAAATTTGGAAAACAGTAGTCAAATATCCCAATCAGGGACCTGGAATCTGTAAAGTTCAAATCAGAATCATACCACAATCAGAAGCATTAATTAATATTTGCATCAGTAACATGGAACTCTTGTGTTTACAGATAACACTTACTTGTGCCTGGCTGTGCTGGATGGTATTTTCTGTGTCATTTTCCTTCATGGGCGAAATAGCCCACAGAGCTCACCAACAAGTACTCCAAAACTAACCAAGAGTTTAAGCTTTGAGATGCAACCAGACGAGTTAATAGAAAAGCCCATGTCTCCGATGCAGTATGCACGGTCTGGGCTGGGGACAGCAGAGATGAATGGCAAACTCATAGCAGCAGGTAAGTACAGAGGATTTACCAAAAGCATTTAAGTGGACAAGCCTGGTAAATGGCCATTTATTCTTGCTTTTGTGGCATTCAAATTCGAAGGCTTAAAATACTTAATAGACTTCCATGGCATTTGAAGAGAACAGAAATAATACCATTAAATAGACCTAAACAAGGTAGCCTGTTTGTAATTTTAAAAAACAAAAAACTATATAGTACATGAGTAAGTTTTATGCCAGGATTAAACAAGTTTCTCACACTAACAGTGCTACTTTTGTGAGCCTGTCAGTATCAGCCAGTGGGTTCTTATTAAAGTTTTTAATACTTTTCTTTGTACATAGATATTACTTGGAGCATTCTTGGTGGGTGTGGAGGAAGATCATAAATTCAAGGTTAATCTGGGTTCCATAGGATAGCTGGTCTCAAGAAAATGGTTAACTAGAACCCCTTGGCTGATTCAATTTTTTAGAAATAAATCTGGTTCTCTGAACAGGTGGCTATAACAGAGAGGAATGTCTTCGAACAGTTGAATGCTATGATCCACATACAGATCATTGGTCCTTTCTTGCTCCTATGAGAACACCAAGAGCCCGATTTCAGATGGCTGTACTCATGGTAAGCATGTTGTGTTGCCATAACAACCTATATTTAACATTGTTTCCCTGTACTCGAGCATGGCAGAAATTCTCACTTTTCATTTTGGTGTAGGGCCAACTCTATGTGGTAGGTGGATCGAATGGCCACTCAGATGACTTGAGTTGTGGAGAGACATATGATCCAAACATTGATGACTGGATCCCTGTTCCAGAACTGAGAACTAACCGTTGTAATGCAGGTAATAATACTTTTCAGAGATAGCCAATATTGAAATGCAGTATTTACGTTATTAATGTACAACAGCTGTGTCTTCTGTTTACATAGGAGTGTGTGCTCTTGATGGAAAGTTATATATCATTGGTGGCTCTGATCCATACGGTCAGAAAGGACTGAAAAATTGTGATGTTTTTGATCCTGTAACAAAATCATGGACAAGCTGTGCTCCTCTTAACATTCGTAAGTTAAAGACTTGTGAAGTAGTATGTGTGGGTTGGCATTTACAGGTTTGATAGAATTGGTAATTGCCTTGGTTTGGCTTGGTTTTATAGGTAGACACCAGTCTGCAGTTTGTGAGCTTGGTGGGTATTTATACATTATTGGAGGTGCAGAGTCTTGGAATTGTCTGAACACAGTAGAGCGTTACAATCCCGAAAATAACACCTGGACTTTAATTGCTCCCATGAATGTGGCCAGGCGAGGAGCAGGAGTAGCTGTTCTTGATGGTGAGTGTTTGGATTTGGAGAAGTGTGTAACAGTAGCAAGGATTTGTTCTCAGATTCCAAGGAGGTAAAAATGATACAAATTATACCTTTATCATAGAATTCAGAAGCATCCATCTCTGAGGCAGTGGGGACTGAGGACTTTTTAGAAGTTTGGTGGGGTTTTACTTGCTGTCTTTTCCCTCTAGTCTGACTGAGCATACAGCTTAAATATGAATTATCAGACTTAATGAAGTTCCAAATCATTTTTCTTTCATAAAGCAAACCCAAAATGTTTTATCTTGAGCTTCCTTCCCTTTCTTGTGTGATTGTAAAAATATGATTTCCAACTTGCAAATACAAATCCACTTTTTCCACATGAGTGGGAAGTAAAACCTATGGGATACTTTTGTTTTATGTTGACAGAGTTCGTGTTTTATTGCTGTTTTAAATCTGATGATGTAATTGTTATTAGAAATTTTTTTTTTCTTGAAGCAAGCTGAATGTTAATAGGCTGACATGTATAGACAGTGAGAATAGCCACTGCCATGAGCCTCCTGCTTTCTGCAAGCCTTGTTAATATGTTGTGCAGGTTTGGATGCAAGGTAGATGAAGTAATGAACTTAAGAATCAGTAATGTTTTTCCAAGCTACAGAGCATTTTATGAAAACATTTCTTAGAATATAGTTTAATGTGGAAATTACTTGTAGTTATGTGTTGGTGCTTGAACTGAAGGCCTTGGTGTTGTTCAAAGCTGAAATGCTACCACTTGAACCATATATCTGCTTCCAGCTTTTTGGTGGTTAGAGATGAGTCTCATGGATGTTTTTGCTTGGGCTGCCTTCAAACCATGACCTTAACATAGTCTCCTGAGTAGGGAGGATTACAGATGTGAGCCACTGATGCTCATATTTATTTGCATCTGTAGCCATAACTTCCTGAAAAGAACATGACTTCCAAATTTTTCACACCAATGGAAAGCTCCAGAATTTCAGTTTTTGTGGATTATTCTATTAACTGGACTAAATACACAAGCCTTGTTGTGTGATGCCATCCAATTTGCCAACCTAAAATCTGTTCAACTTTATGCTTCTCATTTCTTTAATAAGGACTACCAGAATTTTTTAGATGCTGCTGCCACTTGGGTCCCGTTTTGACTTCTTGAGGAACAAATTTTTATCCATGTCACTCCTTTTTTATCTCCAACTTCAAAAGAGCTTGCCACATTGCACAGAACTAAGGAAGATTTTTTTTTTGACAGAACTACGTAAAACTATTGATTTTTTTTTTTTTTTTTTTTTATGTGGCCGGGAGTTTGGCCTAGTGGTAGAGTGCTTGCCTTAGCATGCACAAAGACCCAGGTTTGATTCCTCAGTACCACATACATAGAAAAAAGCCAGAAGTGGTGCTGTGGCTCAAGTGGTAGGTAGCCTTGAGAAAACCCAAGGACAATGCTTAGGCCCTGAGCTCAAGCCCAGGACTGGCAAAAATAAAAACTTGATTTTTTTCTAGTAATAGATGTCTGGTTTTCTTTTTTTCATTATTGCAAGTCAGCCTTTAGATTTACTCTGCTTCATTTCTCTTTTAGGAAAACTGTTTGTAGGTGGCGGCTTTGATGGCTCTCATGCCATCAGTTGTGTGGAGATGTACGATCCAACTAGGAATGAATGGAAGATGATGGGAAATATGACTTCACCTAGGAGCAATGCTGGGATTGCAACTGTAGGGAACACTATTTATGCAGTGGGAGGATTTGATGGCAATGAATTCCTGAATACAGTGGAAGTCTATAATGTTGAGTCAAATGAGTGGAGCCCTTACACAAAGATTTTCCAGTTTTAACAAATTTAAGACCCCCTTAAACTAACAGGCTTAGTGATGTAATTGTGTTTAGTAGAGGTACATTTGTGAATAAGGAGGGTGGGTGGGTGTAGATGTTCATAGATGTTGTTAACAGCAACACAGAGCTTTTGCATATTGCATATTATTAAACACGCTGTACATAACTTTTTGTGTTTGGGAAGGAATGCAAAGATGAAGGTCTGTTTTGTGTATTTTTAAGACTTTCTTTGGTTACCTTTTAGAAGTTGATACTATAAAAGAATAAACTGAGAATTGATTGGGCATGTAATGTCACTTCAAGAAATCCCTTCTCCACATTTGTTTTGCCACTTTGCACATTAAATGACTCCTCCCTCAGTTGTGTATTATGGGACAGAGGGGTAGGGTTTAAACATGTAGGCAGTTGGGATTTTTAAGGACCCTTTTTCAATAACTGGAATACTCTATTACAAAAGATACTTATTTAAATAGATAACAATGACTATTTTTGTTTTTTGTTAAAGCTGACATGCCTACCAATATTTAATCTTTTATGATTGCCTTTTTATAACTTTTTATATTCTCAGCAGAGTGCTTTATCTGTTGAAATAAAATGTGACAAACTCAGTTACTGAAGCAGAATGGCAGTCTTGAAGGATGCAGTGTAGAGTAGGGCTTCTTAAATGCAGACTTGGTAGCATTTGATTCAGCTGTTTTTTGGGGGGATGTAGTATTAATGTTTGTTTGAAACGAGTTGCTGCTGAACAGTAACATAGTGATGATTTGGTAATTCAAATACTAGTTTCAATTAATTTGACAAATTTAAGGAATTTAATAGATAGTGATAAAAAAAGCATTTTTATCATCTTCCAAATCCTGTTTTCATTATGAACAAAACAACCTTAAATGGAGCCTTTGAAAAAGTAAAAAATAATTATTAATTGTTGGGTTTGTGAGTGCAGCCCTTATCAGAACTATGTTTTTGTTCAGCTTTTCTATTCAGATAAGTGCTGATTGGGATGAACTGGTGTCTGATGCGTTATGCTACACACCTAACTTATGGTGCCAAAATGACCGCATCTAATGCTTGCAGACACATTAAAAGTACCTTGCCAGAAGTCCTTGCACGATGGGATGAATATCAAAATGTTGTTTGTCTACTCATTCATTACTAAAAGTTGAGGGATTAAAAAATGCATATATATATATATGTATATATATATGTAGATATGAGAATGAACTTAAGGTGTTGTAGAGATAATCACCTAGCATCCTACATCTGGAATAAGGGGTGATATAAGATTTTTTTTCACAGAAAATGAAGCATGCAGGAACCTAAAAGAGCTGGATGTGATGGGATGACTTCGTTGGCTAACTTGGGTTAGGAAAAAGTTTAAACATTCGTTCTGCTGGTCCTTTGCCATCTTATTTCTACCAGATTTCACAAAGAACTACTCGAAAATCGGATCACCTGGTTACTAACCATTTATGCCTATTTGCTTCTGAACTAAAACTAGTGTAGCAGGTTAGATTTGAATTTGCTTAATATGATACTTGTTCTTTACATGAATCTGTGTATGTTCTGTCAAGCTCAAGGAAATAAAGTTTTAGGTGAGGATTCAGCACTAAGTAATATGCTTCATGCAAATAAACGTGGGAATACTTTGTCAGAATTTTCGTCATTACCATTTGTAGCAAATGGAGCTTAATGGATAAAAGTAAAAAGTACTGTGGTGGACTGTTTTGATGGCCCTGTAGCATTAGGACCTGGTGCTTGTCTTATTGGCACTGTACTACTTGAGCTGTGCCTCCAGCCTTGCTTTTTGCTTGTTACTTTGAAAATGGGAGCCTATGCCTTGTCCTCACACTTTCTTCCTTGATCTCCATTCCTAAGTAGCTAGGATTTCAGTTGTAATCTACTAGCACCTGGCACAAGCATTACATTTTTTTTTAAGAAAACAATAGTGCTAATTCACCAGTTTTGTTTCAATACTTTCAATCAGTTGCAGAAAACATACTGAAATTTCTAAAAACGATAACTGCTTTTAATATACCAATTAGTTTGCTACATGCAGGTATGGTTTTAATGTTTTGGTGGTTTGGGTTTTTATTTTTGGCTATGTTGCCACTGCTCAAAATGTTTTAGAATCTCCTAAATTCAAAGAGACTCTTAACATTGGCTTAAAAAAAAAATGTCATATGGGGCTGGGAGTATAGCCTAGTGGTAGAGTGCTTGCCTAGCATGCATGAAGACCCGGGTTTGATTCCTTGGTACCACATACTTAGAAAAAGACAGAAATGGTGCTGAGGCTCAAGTGGTAGAGTTCTAGCCTTAAGAAAAATCCAAGGACAGGCCCTAAGCTTAAGTCCAAGACTGCCCCCTCCCCAAAAAATGTTTTTGTGAGGGTACATCCCCCAAACCTAACAACATGTTCATTTAAGTTTTATGAAGTAGGTTTTCACCCAATGCAAACTACTGCTTTCAAGTCAAGTTTGGAAGGCAAAGGTAAACATGTCCTAGTAAATGAACTCCAAAGTTAGTGTAGTTCTTGTCCTATTGGTGCTTATATTCCTTTGAATGAGTTTTTTAGCAAAACACCCCCCAGAATACAAGGGTGATTTGCCTGTACAAGCTCCACGCATATTTCCTTTGTCATGAGAGTTTGTGCTCAAGACTAGTGTTCTACCACTTGAATCATAGCTCTACTTGAAGCTTTTTGGCAGTTAATTGGAAATAAGGCTCACCAGTTTCCTGCTCAGACTGGCTTTGAACCACAGTCCTCAGATCTCAGCCTCCTGAGCAGGATTACAGGCGTGAGTCACCTGTGTCCAGTGGCATCTATTTCTTGTAAGAAGTAAATTCATCTCTCCATATCACTTGGAGTTGGCAAAAATGGGACATGTGAACAATATAGTCAGTTTACACTGTGCTCTTAAGACATCCAAAATACCAAGGAAATAGATCCCAGCCTTTGTGTGACAAAGACAAATGTAAAAAGTTAAATTGGGAGTTGATGGCTCACACCTTAGTCCTTGATACTCAGGAGGCTGAGATCTGAGAATTGCCATTTAAAGACAGCCCTGGCTGGAAGGATCATTAAACAAATGTATGTCTACAAGGTGGGGATCTTCAAGCCAATCTAAGACCAAAGAAACCAAGCTCTGATGGCAACATGTAATCCTAGTCACTAAGGAAACTCAAATCTGCAGATAGCCAACCCAGGCAGAAGGTCCACAAAACTCCACCACCAATGTAGTGAAAAGCAGGATGGGAGGTCTGGGCTCAAGTGGTACAATACCAGCTGGAGAAAGGGAAAAGAAGACTATGAAGTTAGAAAGGAACTATATGCATCTCAAGTTGAAGTCAAACCACAAAATGTTTAGTATAGGTGAACTGGCAATCAAAATGAAAGGGAATTGCATGAAACGGAAAACCTACAAACTGGGGAAAAGATACAACAAAGAGCTCAGTAATAACTACAAACGAAGGATAAAGATACTCTTAGGGAGGAGTATGGACAATTGCCTGAAGCTTCTAGGTCACAAGGGTTCATATCCTATGTCCCAACACTCAGTGGTGGGGTTACTTACTTGGCAAGTAGAAAATATGATGAATTGATTCTTATTGGAGATGGTTACTATTTTTAGCATTATATCTGTACTAGTTTCACAGAAGTTATTTGGAAGTAAAAATGGAAAAAGAAAATCTTACTAAAATAATTTATTGCTTTTTTAAAAATAAATTAACATTTATAATAGAATGCCAAATTTGGTGTGTTAACAAGGGCATAATACATTCCAGTAAACAGATTTCCAACTTACTGAACTAAATTAGGAATAAGTCAATTAAACACTGGGCAGACATCAAGTTAGTCATTGCAACCTAATTCCAAAAATTAATGTTGCTTCACATTTTAAGGGGCAAGTCAGCACAGGCCTTGTCCCCAACAGAAATACACTGACAAAAGATGAGTCCAGGGAAGAAAAGCCAAATTTATTACCCTGAGGAAGGTGGGGTTATTTCCACCAGATTTATATGAATGACCATGGGATCACAGAAACATCTCAGGACAAGAGTTCCTTCATGGAATGTGGTAAGCATAGTCTTGTCCTAATTCTTGGCAGTGTGTGGTCATGGGCCTGTATTTCAGGTTGTGGGACTGGTAATGCTGTGCCATAGGCCTTCCTCAGATGCCACAATGGCTCCAGCCCTGGGAACAGTAAAAAGATGGCTCTCCTTTCCTTAAAGGTACTGGCTTGGTGCCAGCTGTAGAGGTATGAAGGTATTGTCAACTCCGAAAGAGTCCAGTCCACAGTTTATCATACATGGATGCATGAGGATAAGCTTTACTGAAATTGTCAATAATAGAATCACTTTTTATACTTATGAAATTGCTTAAAATTTCCTGAGTTTGGTTCAAAAAAGTGACCAGGTTGAAAGTTACTCTGTATTTATGAAGCAATGGCGTTCCTTTTTAAGTTCCAAATCACCACTTAGGCCCTGTCATTGAGTGTGTCTCCACACCATCCCCTGTTCCTGGCTTCCATGTAGACGGATGCACTGCACTGCTGCATGGTATATTCCATCTCAACCAGCTGGCGGCATCCAATGGTTAACTTCTCCCTAGGAGAAAAAAACAAACATGCAATCACGGGAGAGGCTAATCAGAAAAGCAGTTTTTCTTTTCCTGTTTTAAAAGAAAAAAGCATGAATTGTTTAGCTGTTTAGGCATTACACGACATGCTGTTTTGAAACATGCCACACTTAGTGGAATGGTTCAGCTGAACTAATAAACAGCATTACTTGTACTTTTTTTGTTGTGAGAACACTTAAAATCTGCTCTTAGCAATTTTCAAAATTTCAGTTTACTAACTAAAGTTAATATCTTGCTAGTATACTAGTTCCTCCCCCACCTTCTCTGACACAAGTATTACTGTGTAGCCCAGGTTGATGGAGAACTTAAAATCCTCTTCCCTCAGTCTCCTGAGTGCTGGGATTTTTATAGGTATGAGCTACAATGTCTGGTAGTATCTCTGGAGTTTACTCTTCCTAACTTAAATTTGTGGGCTTGACCAACATTTAACCAACTTTTCTATCACCACTACCAGCCTTGTGACTACCATTTTATTCTCTAATGAAACTTTTTTAGGTCCCATAAGGAATCATGCAGTATTCTTTCTGTGCCTGGCAGATTTAACATAAATCCTTTCAGGTTAATCCATGCTGTGTGAAATAACAGGATTTTCTTCTTGCTTTAAGACAACATAGGATGTGATGAAGTATATATGCCATATTTTCTTTACTCATTAGCTGCTGGACATTTAGGCTATAATATCTTGTGCAGGTTGGCTATTGTGATTAATGCTATACAGACTGGGAGTGATGGTATCTTTTTAGCATGTTGGTACCATTTCTATTAGGTAAAATTGAACTTTTTTTTTTTTTTTTGCCAGTCCTGGGCTTTGAACTCAAGGCCTGGGCACTGTCCTTGGGCTTTCTCAAGGCTCTACCACTTAAGCCACAGCACCACTTCTGGCTTTTTTCTTTGGAGGTGGTACCAAGGAATCGAACCCTGGTCTTCATGCATGCTAGGCAAGTACTCTTATCACTAGGCTAAATTCACAGCCCACAACTGCACATTTCTTAATATGACCTGATATTAGGTGTGATTAGAAATATATATTTTTTTATATTTGAAAGAAGATTCTAATGACATAGTTCCCTAGCAAAAGCAAAAAATAGGAGTATGAGCACCTAGCTACACATATTTTTAGATAACATTGTAAAAAAAGAGTAACACTGTAAAAATGAGCAATTCTCAAACCAGAAAGAAGGGTTTTTATGGCAGATCTTTGTCAGCAAGCAAAACTGTGTTTAAACATCATCCTTTATGTGGTGAGTTGGACTGAACCACCTAGTTCTACTTTAAAACAGTAAGTTTACTCTAAAGAGAGTAAGGAGATAGGTTAAGATATTACTAAGGGATACAAACAACACTGGAACAAATGGCTTTACCTTGTCTTCCTTGATTTGAGAGCTAATAGGTAGACTGGAGGATGCCCTTTCTGAAAGACACTTACAAAACTGCCAACGCTTGATAAAGATTATAGCCACTGGCACCAGTGGCTCATGCTTATAATCCTAGCAATTCAGAAGGCTGAGGATTATGGTTTGAAGCCAATGTGAGCAGGAAAGGCCATGAGACTCTTTTCTCTAACTAAGCACTAAAAATTAAAAGCTGGAAGTGGATCTGTGGCTAGCCTTGAGGAGGGTGGGGAGAATCAAGGACAACTGGACAGCACCTAGGCTCTGAATTCAAGCCTCAGGAGGGCAACAATACCCCTACTACCCCCCCATACCAAAAAAAGGAAACTGGAATTAATATATAGTGTACTCCACACCTACACATTTTTTAAGTTAATGGAGGCTTAGAAATTGTGAGGTCTTAAAGTAGGGCGCGGTGACTCATGCCTGAAATTGTAGCTACTCAGGAGGCTGAGATCTGAGGATGGAGGTTCAAAGCCAGCTCAGGCACTAAAGACCCTGAGACTCTTATCTCCAGTTAATCACTATAAAAGAGGAAGTGAGTCTGGCTGAAGAAGGGCAGTAGCCTTGAGCTGAAGAGCTCAGGGACAGTGTCCAGGCCCTGAGGTAGGGTGATAGCCTTGAGCTGGACTACTCAGGGACAACGCCCAGGCTCAGAGTTCAAGCCCCATGACCCACAAAAAAAAAAAAAAATCGTGAGGAGGTCTTACATTATGGAACACTACTCCATTATATTTTAACTTAAGCTTACTGAAATATGACATGTCAAGTTCAAGAACATTCAGCATCTCATACTGTATGACTACCTTAGACAACTAGAAGCCATCTCCAAGGTGTTGGAAAAGACCACCAGCTGCCTCTCCCATTTTTGCGAACACATAACATAGATAACAAAGGAAAACAAGAAGTCAATCAGAACAAAGATGCACAAGACTTGCACAAAACACTGGTGAAAAAAAAATAAAAGAACTAAAGTAGATCATAATTCCACTGACTAGAAGCCTCAGTAGGTGTTTTTATACTCCCTAAGGCAATCTACAGTATCAATGCAATTCCTAACTCTCAAGCAATGTACTTTTGTAGAAATGGAAAAGCTAATTCTAATATTCATCTAGAATTACAGTGTACTCTGAATTGTGAAAAGGAAAAAAAAAGTAAAGGAATTAAACTTTCCAATTTCAAAACTTTAATGGTGATTAAAAAGTGTGGTACTGGCATAAATATAGGCATGTTTTTAAAAAACAGAATAGCTGGGTGCCAGTGGCTCATGCCTATAATTATTGCTTCAAGCTCAGAGACAACATCCAGCCCTCAGTTCAGTCCCTAAGACCAGCAGGGAAAGAAGTTAGGAAGGAAGGAAGGGAGGAGGGAGGAGGGAGGGAGGGAGGGAGGGAGGGAGGGAGGGAGGGAGGGAGGGAGAGGGGAAGGGGGGAAGGAAGGAAGGAAAGAAGGAAGGAAGGAAGGAAAGAAGGAAGGAAGGAAGGAAGGAAGGAAGGAAGGAAGGAAGGAAGGAAGGAAGGAATAGAGAAAGAAAAGACAAAAATCAAGGAATAGAATTCAAAATCCAGAAGTAAGCTCTCACATGAATCAATTTACTTCAACAGGGATGCAATTCTATTCAGTGGAGAAAGAACAGGCTTTCTGTAAAATACTGCCAAGACAACTAGATGGACACACAGGAATGCATAAAATTGGCCCCTCATCTCACACCATAAATAAATGGAACCTGAATTCTAATTTTTCAATTTTATGATGGTATAAGAGCATTATCCCTTTGACAGAAAATGTAGTTTGAATTTTAGGTTTAGATTTTTTTTTTTTTATACTCTGGTGATATCCTGCCTGATACTATACTCTACAGAGATTCTTAGAGGGGTGGGCTGCACCTGACCTAGCCATAGCATAAAGGACAAATACTGAAAAGGAATTGCTAAGTTATGATGTTTTGTACATTAATGCCCTTGTATTAAATGCTTTTTATCAGGGTATAACCCCATTATAACTTAAGTAGCATCAATACTATATAGTTCTTTAATTAAAGCAGAAATACCAAGTGTCTAAATTTGGTCTTTAGAATATTACTCTCTAGAGCTTTTTTCTAAGGTTTCTTGAAGAGACCAAGTTAGCTTATTGTAGCAATTCTAAGACTTTATTGAGTTTTGGAATTGTTGTTAAACCCATTTTTGGCTCCACTCCTAGTTTCTGATTCACAAAATCTGGCACAGGGTCTTAGAATGTGCTTATCTCACAAGTTTCTAGGCGATTCATATTCTGGTATAGGGCAACATAAGAGAGCCATAGCTCTAATAACATCTGGAAGATACTACCATGCTCTGATTGCTGGAGTCAATTATTTTAACTTTGCACATTAAATCTATTCCTCCAAATCTTCCAACTATTTCAAAAGTAAGCTGAGACCAAAACAATATGTCAATACACCAATAATAATTCTTCAATCTAACTGAAGCCATCTTTTAAGAGGCTATGGCCTCCGAAACCTAGAGTAAACATTTTAAACTTGCAAAACTTTGCCTAAAATTAGAAGGCATTTCATTTTTTACACAAATATTGCATAATCTTCTAATTGTGGATTATATGTAAAGATATACAAGCAAGAGTATAACTGATTCATTGAAAGTCTGAAGATCTGAGAAAGAAGTTTTTTCCTCCAAATACAATGTATTTGTGTATATGTACTGACTTCAAATTTTCTTGGAAGACTTACTTTAAATCATGACTGAGTCAACTTTCAAAACTTTTATAACTTCTATCATTATTCCTTGAGTCTTACTATCATCAAATTGATCTGGAGTTTCGACACAGAAATATTTTGAAAAAAAAAATTGAAATAAAGTATTTTGAGGGCCAGGAGCATAGCCTAGTGGTAGAGTGCTTGCCTAGCATGCACGAAGCTCTGGTTAAATTCCTTGGCACCACATACACAGAAAAAGCTGGAAGTAGCCCTGTGGCTCAAGTGGCAGAGTGCTAGCCTTGAGCAAAAAAAAGTGTCCAAGGTCAGTGCCCAGGCCTGACAGGGGGCGGGGGGGTCAGCAGAGGGAGAGGAGGGAGGGAAGGAGGGAGGGAGGGAGGAAAGAGGGAGAGGAAGAGAAAAGAAAGAAGAAAATATCTTGAAACAAAAGATTGCTACATTTGCTCCTAGAACATCTTAAGTTATATGTAGCAAATGAACTATGGATTAGTGACACAATGTACTTCATTCTGCCACAGTGCTTGATTTCAAGCCAAGGATTTGTTCTGATACTACTGATTAAATTTGAACACAGTGCAACTTTTCTCATTTGGTAAGGAGAAGCAAAGAGAAAATCATACCCAGCTAAGGTTAGGAAACAAAAACACATGTACACACACCTCAAACTCATAATAGCTCTTCATCTGTGTTGAGACATGCACTCACTTCAGTATTACAGCTTCACATTCAAATCCAAGTAATTCTCAAGCTCAAACTTTTTCAATGACTACCTCTTCAAGCCAACTTTAAGGTAAAAATTTCATAGTAAAATGACAGCTTTTTCATAGCATTAAGGCATTTCTCAGCCAGTGAACATGTATAACATGGGATATCATTTTTATTAGGTTTTTATCTTTTTTTGACATGTTCCTGATTAGGCTTCACATTTTCCTCACGGGACCTGTAGTTTTTAATGCCTGACTGTTCAATGCAGGCATGGCATTTAGAAATATCTGTACTAATAGAACTGTCCATAAACAATTTCTCTTTCATTAACATGGGTGAGTTTCCATGTTGAGTTAAAATAGACTGAGGGTAAAGGGGCCGGCAGAAAATAGCTGTAAGGCAACACTGAAGTCTCTAAGCAGGTTTTTGCTCCTCTTGAATTTATTTTCTTGGGCCAGAATTAAAGGGCTTAGTTTTTATTGCTATCACAAAACAGGAATTTCTTTTTTTTCCAGGAATTTATTTCTTATGGTCCTGGAGATGGGTAGTTTAAGCAGCAGACATTGGTAGACTATTAGTCAGGTGAGGCTTCTTTTATGTGTCTTAGGTGGCAGAGGGGTTCACTGGGTCTCTAAGGTTTCCATCATGACAGCACTAATTCATTTTCAAAGCTTCATGTTGCTATCACACTGAGGAATAGGCTGCAAATCAAGGGCTTCACAATCCTGTGCGTACATGAATGCACGCATGCATATATATACACACACACATATATATGTGTATATATATATATATATTCTCTAATGTTCTTATTCTGAGACAAGGTCTTACCAAATTGCCGATTGACCTTGAATTTTCAATCCTGCCTCAGCCTCCCAAGTAACTGGAAAAGTACTATACCAGAGAGTACTGTACGAAAGAGTACTGTACCAGAAAGTACTATACCAGGCTGACATTTGACAAGTCTCAATGCTGCTGAACATGCTAAAAGCCTGTAACAATGATATATCTACATACGTGTAAGACTTACCGGTACTCAGTCTGAGAAACACAATCATAAAGTTCTTGGGCAGTAAATTTGACATTTTTATTTACCTGAAAAGAACCAAAGTATAGCTATTAAGAAGAAACATTAAGCAAAATGAGGTTAAGGAGTAAAGTTAGAATGCCCTGTCTTCTAAAAAAGCCAGATTTCATGCTCCTAGTTACTGCTTTAAAAAAGACCCAAATAAGAAGTTCACCAACAGTGAATTACATAGAAAAATATCAATCCTAGTACTATTTATACCTCACACATGAAATGGGCAGATGATCACATCACACTGTAAATCATACGGACAGAAAAAGAACCTAAGATTATAAACTATTGAAAGCTCTAGCTAATTTAGTTAAAACTTTGATACAGCTTTTTTTCCCTCCTTCTCCATTGCCTTTTTCATTCTTTCCATGATACTGGAGATCGAACACAAGGCCTCTAGTGTGCTAATTAAGCAAGTGCGCTGCTGTTTATCTACAACCCCAGTTCATAGAAATTTTTGTGGTTTTTGTTTTGTCACAGGATCTTAGTATTATCATCCAGGGTGACACAGAACTCATTATCCTCTGTCCTTAGCCTAATGAATGCTGATATTACATGTGTGAGTGATGACATTTAGCTTGTTATGGAAACAGCAATTTTTTCCGGGGTTCCGCCTAGAACCATGGTCCTTCTATCTTCACCTCTTGCCTAACTGAACAACAAACTGATTTTGAACCTGATATAAGAATACAAAGTAGCCCCTTATTAACTATTATCCGGATTTATCTTTGGTTTTAAAGCAATCATCCACATAGATGGACCTCCCAGAACACAATGAATAGAAAGGTGACATAGCTCCATTATAGTAGAAAACTTAGAGCACAAATTCAAGACAATCTAGAAAGGTAGTTTACTAATATGAACACAAATTCATGAAAATCTAGTCTGAATATATTCATACTCATTAATTTTGTATATTGAGATTTTTACTTACTCATTTTGGGCCACGTTAAATGCAATACAATTGTCCAAGAAATAAATAGCTCTGTCCTTGAGAAAGCCCAAGGACTGTGCTCAGGCCTTGAGTTCAAGACCCAGGATGGCAAAAAAAAAAAAAAAAAAAAAAATTAAAAATTCAAGACGTAGGGCCGGAAGTTTGGCCTAGTGGTAAGAGTGCTTACCTATCATGCACAAAGACCTGGATTCAATTATTTGGTACCACATACATAGAAAAAGCCAGAAGTGGTGCTGTGACTCAAATGGTAGAGCTCTAGCCTTGAGAAATCCCAAGGATAGTGTTCTGGGCCTGAGTTCAAGCCCCACGAATGGGAAAAAAAAAATTCAAGACTTAGCCAGGTGCCATTGGCTCACACTTATAATCCCAGTTACTCAGGAGGCTGAGATCTGAGTCCAAAGCCAGCCTGGCTAGAAAAATCAATGTGACTCTTATTTCCAATTAATCATAGAAAAAGTTGAAAATGGCATTGTGGCTCAAGTTGTTTAGTTCAAGCCTTGAGCAAAAGGAGCTTAGTGCCCAGGCCCAGACTTCAACTCCCAGGACCCAGGCTGTGGGCTTATTTATATCATAAGACAATGTAATAACTGATGTAGGGAAGAAATTTTGCTAAGTGAAATTATTTCAAACATCTGATAGTCAAATCCATGCCTTCTTTTAAATGCATATTAATTCAGGCATTTTCAATATTCTTACCAATATAAAGTAATATACCCCAAAAAGAGATGCCTTAGAAATTTACAGGCTATAAGCTGATGTGTGGTGGCTCATGCCTGTAATCCTAGCTACTCAGGAGGCTGAGATCTGAGGATCAAGGTTCAAAGCCAGCCCGGGCACAATAGGTCCTGGGACTCTTATCTCCAGTTAACCTCTCGAAAACGGGAAGTGGAGATAGGTTCCAGAGTAGGGCAGTGGCTTTGAACTGAATTTCCCAGAGACAATGCCCAGGCCCAGTGGCAGGGCCGTAGCCTTGAGCTAAAGAGCTCAGGAACAGAGCCCAGGCCTCGTTTAAGCCCCATGACCCACAAGAAAGGAAATTTACAGGATATATAATGTTCAGACTATCCTTTTGTTTCTACATGAATCTTTGCCATTATATGTAATGTCATTTTTAATTTTTGAAAGTCTTATAAAATATGTATCAATTCAAATAAGAAACATCCTTTCAATGACCATATAATATGGTTAAAGAATGTTAAACTGATTCTTTAAGTGCATGTACATGTAAAATTATTTTTTGGTTATATAAGAATAGATCACAACTATAGACATCCTGTATGCCTGATTCTATGCTATTTGGAGAACTTTATATGTTCTTTCATCATTCCAGAATATATACGTCTGCTGCTATTCTCATCTAAAAGATGAAGAAACTGGGATAAGCACAGTGAAGAAAGTCACCCTTGAAAATATAGTTAGTAAATGAAAGCACCAACATTTGACCACAAAAAGTGGATCTCAAGGGGGTATCAATGTTCAAAAAGTAATGTACCCACTACCTGATGAATGTAACTGTAACCCCTCTATATGTTAGCCTGACAATGAAATACAATTTTTAAAAAAGTGTGATCTCAGATCCTGGGTTCTTATTCATTAGGTTTTAATAGATGCTATGACATACAAAAGGTTAAATAGTTAGCCAAGACTAAAAGGAATGTTTTGACTCCATAAGAAAGAAGACCTAAATATGCAGCTCTTCACCTGAAATGTTTAAAATTAAACACATGCACACAACAGAAAAATGAATAGAAAACACCAGAGAGTTTTAGGCAAACTGAAATGAACAATCAGCAGAAAACTTTCCATGGATCAGCACTGAATGTGTGGCACACAATGTAAGAATAACTCCAACAATAAATCTACACTGAAACAGTTTGTGTGGAAACAAATGTGCCATTCTATTTTTTACTTAGGAAACAAAATAAACTGGCTATGTCAACTGGCAGGAGTGGGATGGGAGAAGGCAAGGACCAAAGGACAGAAAGTTGTAGATATACGGGATAAAGAAGTCTAGAGAGCTAATGCAGAATGTGAGGTTAACAACACTGTATTTAGGAATTTCACTAAAAGCGTAGATTTTAGGTGCTGTTGGTACATCAATTAAAAAAAAGCTACTGAGATGTATTAACTTAATTGACTACAGAGATAATTTCACCATGCATATAAAAATATCATCATGTATACTTTAAATATATCCTTTAAAAAATGAGAGTAAAAGAATAGGTTACTAGCAAACTACTATGGCATTCAAGAATTTAAGTTGGACATGGAGACAAACACTTGCAATACCGGTACTTGAGGGGCTGAGGAAGGAGAATAATGAGCATGAAGTCAGCCTGAGTTATATAGCAACTGTGTCTCAAAATAAAAAAAATAAAATTTAAATATCAAATTGCATTTGCTATGTTTTATAATTACTATATTCATATTAAACTTGTTTGTCTATAAGAAAAATACAAATACTTGAAAATATTCTCATACCTCATACTTGATTAGGAAGTTATAGAGGGTCTCAACATCTTGACAATTACTGTTGGGGGCCAAAATCCTTTAAAATAAAATAAAGGAAGAATGACTGATTCAATAACAGTATCTTGAATCTTTTTCTTCTCCCCAAAGTACACCCATACCATGAAAAGATAACTGGCTGTTGAATTAATTTATTCAAATTTTATAACCTTTCTTTTTGTTTACCAATTAAAATCTGTAAGATCATGAACTTAATTCAGCAGAGATCATTACAATATTTTGGCTTATTTAAATTGATACTTGTAACAGCTAATCAATAACCATAACCATTCTTACATGTGAAATTACAAGTCATAGAGTGAATAAAGGATAAGTATTTCTCAAAAGGTAGAGAGCCCAGTGCCAGTGGCTCACATCTATAATCCTAGCTACTGAAGAAATTGAGAACTGAAGGATTATGGTTCGAAGTTAGCCTGTGGTTTCTGCTAGGCTAGGCAGAAAAGCCTATGCGACCAGAAAAAAATAAAGATGGAGGTATGGCCCAAGAGGTTGAGTGCCAGCCAAGCAAGCAAGACAAGTTGAATACTTTGTACAAAGCACTAAGATTTCCATAGTAATATTTAACTAGTCCAAACAGACAACTAATGAAACTGTAAGATACATTAAAAGAAAACTAATGGAAATAAAAACCTGTGGCTAAACTCAAAAAAACACTCAATTATCATCCAAATGCTCTATGAAAAGTCAGATGAGTGCTTGAACGAGGCCAGCTGATTGACATGACACTGATTGATGATATACACACACAGTAGATAGATAGATAGATAGATAGATAGATAGATAGATAGATAGATGAAACAAAAAATAGAAACAAGATGCTTTACCTTATTACTTTATGCTAATTTGTTTTACCAGTGCTAGGACTTGAACTCAGGGCCTGGGCACTGTCCTTGGACACTTTTTGTTCAAAGCTAGCACTCTGCCACTTAAGCCACAGTGCCACTTCCGGCTTTTTCTTTGTATGGGGTTCCGGGAAATCAAACCCAGCGCTTTGCAGGTGCTAGGCAAGCATGCAACCACTAGGCCACGCTCCCAGCCCAATGCTAAATATTTTTAAATTATTTCAATATGAACATTTTTTCTTTTGAAAAAAATAGGAAACCTACCTTACCATTACAGAGTAAGGATTGTAAATATTGTCTATCTCAACCTGTCTGTTATGACCTTTCATAAAATACTTAAATTTATGTGACTTATCTGAAAAGTATGGATGGGGATAATACCTACTTCATAGGGCTATTGTGAGAATTAAATGAGTTACTATTAATAATAGTCATTACAACAGTGACCATATATAACAAACACCACACACTTCAACTGCAACATCATTACTTAGTTAGAAGTCACAAAATAAGTGAATGATGCAACTAATATGAAATCAAGTCACCTCAATTAGCTCTTAAATCTCAAGTGGTTTTTAATTGTAATGTCTCAAGGCTGTCGTTTCTTTTGCCAATGCCAAATACTGTGAGAATCAGAAGCTAAGCGATGGGAATAGAAGTATTATTAATTATATCTTGAGGCTATTTGGTCTTTACTACACTTACAGTAAAACTTGTATAGATTCCCTTAAAAGAGGCATACACAAATCTGAATGGTAATACCAGTTTTGGGGACAAATAATTTAAAAATAAAATTAAACTTCTAACAAAAAACTACAATCAAAATAGGGAGGGGCAGGGTCCATAAACTGCTTTTAAAAAACAAAACCAAAATATTAGCATTAGCTAGTCACCAGCAATGCAACAGCACAGCAGAACTTCTTACTCCTAACTACAGCTTGGTCCCCACCAACCATGTTCCTCATCTCTTGCCCCACCTAGCAGACTGCTGGCCACCAGTCTAGACTCTTCTATGAGATCAATGGTAGATTTCAACATGCTAGAATGATTTGGATTTTACCATAAAGAAATGACATATGTTTTGAGCAGATATGTAACCTAATTAATATATTTTGCCATGAATGCTTATACTGAAGTATCACAGGTACCTCATAACTATGTAAAATGTTTATTTTTCTATGTAACATTTCAAAAGATTTCAAATGAAAACAATAGTAATGGCCAGTTACCTAGAAAAGAAGTGAAAAACAAACTGGAATGTTCTAACCTCATAATGTGATAAAGACAAACTATCGCCAATATACAACAGTATATACTTGTTTCTTTTCATGCTTTAGTTATTTTCCATGTGTTATTTTTCAAACTGTACACACAAAAGGGCAAGGAAATTTGATATTTTAATATTAAGAGCTTTATGAGATCCAAGTTCATATCACATAAATACACATATAAGAATAATTAACACTTTGTTCAAAATCGCTTTGTAGAAAACCTCATTCTAAGTAAATTGGTCATTTGTCTCTAGCAACAAGATATATCCAAAGTAGGAAATAAAATAATTTACCAATTTAGTTTTCTAATTAGCAGAAAGTTTAATTCGTGTGTGTGTGTGTATGTGTACACGTGTACATGCACTATGCGCTGGTCCTAAAGCTTGAATTCACAGCCTAGGTGCTGTCCATAAGCTTTTTTGCTGAAGGCTAGCACCTTACCACTTGAGCCACAGTTCCACTTCTGGATTTTTCATGCGTAATTGGAGGTAAAGAATCTTAGGGACTTTCCTGTCTCAGCTGGTTTTGAATTGCATCTTCAGATCTCAGTCTCCCGAGTAGCTAGGATGTCAAGTGTGAGCTACCACTGCCTGGCTAAAACTTTGCTTTTAATAAAACCGTGGTTGCTTTTCTTTTTTAACAGATATAATTTATAGTCCATAAAATGTATTCACGTTAACAACTGAATGATTATTAATAAATTTACATATGTGTATAATCACCACTGCAATCTAAATTCAAAACATTTCCTTCAAAAAGGGATCTCTTTTGCGGTTGCCATTCTGATCTACCCTGTATCAACAGTTGCCATTTCTGGACTACACTGATCTCTTCATTTCTAAATTTTCTCCCTCTTCTAATCACAAAAGCATGATTATAACTGTAAATAATAGCGTACTATATTAAGAGTCCAGAGGATGAGCCCTAACTTCCACAATACATTTGATGAGTAAGCCAAAAAGTGAAAGTATACTAAGGATACCCAGATCAGAACAATTAATCCTTTCTTCTCTCACTCAACAAACATCTGAGACCTACACTATGAACTATATACTGTTCCAGATCCTTGGGTATAACAATCACTAAGAAAAGCCTGAAGATCTAGAGTAGGCTATAATGTAATTGTTCCAAAAAGCACATGAAAGAAAAAACACTGACTGAGCAAGGTAGATAATCAGGAGAGATTCCATTTTTGCCATTTGGCAGCTGCCCACTTCTGAATGCTAACTGTAAACAAAACAGGAAAAACAGAAATTTTAGGCTTTTAAGAAAGCAGTCATTTGTTTCAAAGTTGGTTTGGTGGTAGTGGCTCACTTCTGTAATACTAGCTACACAGGAAGATGAGATCTGGAAGATAACAGTTCAAAGTCAGCCCAGCAGAAAATGCTCTGAGACTCTAGCTCCAATTAACTAATAAAATGCCAGACTGGAGTAGTGATCAAGTGGTAACATCATCCATGAGCACAAAAACTGAATGAGAGTATAAAACCCTGAGTTCAAGCCCCAGTACTGGCACAAAAGAATTGCATTCTAATGAAGAAAGGTTTGCTAGAATAAAAACAACACATTTAGCTGGATGCTGGTGGCTCAGATTTGTAATCCTAGCTATTCAGGAAGCTGAGATGGGAGGACTAAAGTTCAAAAGGCCAGCCTGGGCAGGATACTCTTTTCTCCAATTAATCACCAGGTCAGAAGTGGAGCTGTGGTCCAAGTGGTAGCAAAAAAGCTCATGGACAGGACCCAGACTCTTGAGTTCAAATCCCAGGAGCAGCGCACACATATGGCACACATATATATACCCACATACATACATGCATACACATACACACACACACACGTGTGCGCGCGTGCTATATATACTATTTTTTAAAACCAAGATATTCATTATTTCAAAAGAATGGTTTAAGGTAATTAGATTCTCAAGTAAACTGAGTCTAGTAAAATATAACCAGTTAAGGGAATTGAATTCAGACTTCACTACATCCTACCAACTCTGAGTTTTAGAGAATAAAATTTGTACTGGTAAAAAACAATTACAAGCTTTTACTCTCTAGAAGTACAACTTGATGAAAACACTTGAGAAAAAAAAACAGACAAAAATGGAGAAAAATTACTTCTGGATTTTAATAAAATTTTGTTTGACACAAAATAATTGTAAACTTCTATGCTCTAGAAGTACAACTTGTTTATAAAAAATAAAAATTCTGTTTATGGATTTTCATGCATTAGTAATTCCCCACACAAAAATTCTTCAGAGGTCAGACTTCTTCAAGTTTCTCGTTTCTTTTTTCCTTTGTACCAGTGGGAAGACAAAAAACTCTCAGAACAAAACCCCCAAAACTACCCTCTGTGCCAATTTTTAGAAAGAATAAAAGAACAAATGGAAATTAATTTAAGAAAATGAATGTAGCTTAGTGGTAGAGTGCTTGCCTAGCATGAATGAAGTCCTGAGTTTGATTCCTCACCACCACATAAACACAAAAAGCCAGAACTGGCACGGTGGCTCAAGTAGTACAGTGCTAGCCTTGAGCAAAAAAGAGTTGGGACTGTGCCCAGGCCCTGGGTTCAAGCCCCAGGACTTCAAAAAAAAAAAAAAAGGCAATAGGTGTGTATATAATATATTCCCATCTTTGTCCTTTTAAAAGACATTTGTAGGCCTAGAGGTTGGCCTAGTAGTAGGATGCTTGCCTAGCATGAACAAAGACCCAGGTTCAATTTCTTGGTACTACATACACAAAAAAAGCAGAAAGTTGTGCTGTGGCTCAAGTGGTAAAGCACTAGCCTTGAGAAAGCCCAAGGACAGAGCTAAGGCCCTGAGTTCAAGCCCCAGGAATGGCAAAAAAAAAAAGACATTTGTAGTAAGCACATATTCAATTTATAGCATTTTCTCAAACACATGTTATGAGAGCTATGGAATCAAAGGTGCTAAGGGGAGTTCAAAGCTATTACCAAAGTATACCCTCATGGCAAGATAACTACATTTTTCATCCTATTTAAAATGACATATTCTTGCTGGGGAATAATGGCTCACACCTGTAATCTTAGCTACTCAGGGGGCTGAGATCTGAGGATCATGGTTTAAAGGCAGTCCAGGCAGGAATGCTGTAAGACTCTTATCTTTACTAAACTACACAGTCACTCACACACACATGTACTCATAATGCAGGCTTAAATGTAATGAAGCATCTTAGTATAATAATATCCATTTTTATTATAAACTATCAGTATCTATTGTAATTGATCGTCCTCAAAAGAAAGCCATCTATGGAATATAAAACAAATATTTAAGACATCTTTTTTTTAATCTTCAACTTGTTTATAGTCTTGAAATTTTACTCCAGGATGAATTCTGAGGAACAAAAAATGTCCTCTACTGTTGTGAACAAAATAATCTGTTCACAGAACTTGAGTGCATTTTGGTTTCTCTAACAGTTACTGCAAGTCTGAGCATGCTCTACATAGATCATCTCCAGTCCTCTTAAAACCCTGAGTTTAGTCAGGGGACTTGAATCAAACTTCTTTATGTGCATCTTAGTCCTCAACTGTGAAATGGGGATAAAGTAAGGTTTATCTCATAAGGTGTGAATTAAATAATGTATCTAAAGTGTTTAGCAAAACCCCTAGCGGTTGCCTCCTCATCTGACTCCATTTAGGCCTGGACCAGCTTAGGCGCCACTATCCCATGCTACATGTCTCCATGTTTGTATCCTGTGTCTTGTCTTCTGGCTGTTCACTATGGTGTCCACTGGAGTTGAATTGGGTTGTTGGTTTTGTTTTTGTTGTTTCTTTCCTCTCTGGCCTGTTTCCTTACTGTATTAAGTGTATTTTCTGGCTGCTGGTCTTTGAGGCAGTCTATTATGCAGTTACTTGTCTTTTAATAGAGACCCCATGATTTGGACCCTCAAAAAAAAAAATCCCTAGCATATAGTTTGTGTTCAGTATAAGCTAGTACAAAAATTAGTTTTCACATGTAAAAACTAAAGATCATAGTTTTTTGTTTAGGGTTTCTTTTTTTTTTTTTTTTTTTGCCAGTCCTGGGGCTTAACCTCAGGGCCTGGGCACTGTCCTTGAGCATTCACAAGGCTAGCACTCTATCACTGGAGTCGCCACGTCCAGCTTTTTTGTGTATATATACCAAGAAATTGAGCTCAGGGCTTCACACATGCTAGGCAAGCGCTCTACCACCAGGCCACATTCCTGGCACCTAAGGTCAGAGTTTTAAGACACTTGTCAAAGATGGTGTGATTCTGGAATGCATGCTTTTCTTAGTGAAAAAAGAAAAATTACTACTCTCTACTTGCCTGTTGGTAATGTTACAAAAACCACATCAAAAGCCAAATCTTGCCCTTTTTTTGGTAGGGGGCTGTTCCAGGACTTGAACTAGGGGCTTGGACACTGTATCCAAGGTTTGTGTTCATGTCTAGTACTCTACCAGTTGAGCCACAGCTCCACTTTCAAGTTTTTGTGGTTAAATGTAGTCTCATAACCTTTACTGACCAGGCTGGCTTTGGACTACAATCTTCAGATCTCAGCCTCTGTAACAAGGATTAAAGGCATGAGTTACTGGTGCCCGACTGAAAACTCTTGTCTTTAATCAAATGCTGTTGTAAATTATTTTTATGTTCCAAGTACTAAATGTTTCTGGTTATCTTTTCCTCAAAGCAATAAAGTTAGTTACTAACAGAATCAACACTCATACAAGTCCTGACTTGCTCACATATGCCATGAGAGTTCTCTATTTGCCCAGGAGCAATATCATAGAGTAAGTAGTCAGTTGATCTCAATTTAAAAAATTCCTTTTCCTGTATCACTCAATATAAATAAATGTCCTCTTCAATACAATACTAGAATTTCTAGCTAGAGCAATAAAGCAAGAGACAAAGGGATCCAAATAGAGAAAGAAAATATAAAACTGTCCCTCTTTGCAGATGACATAATCTTGTATTTAAAGGACCCCAGAGATTCCTCTTCCAAGTTATTGAGCTCATCAGTAACTTTGGCAAAGCATCAGGGTATAAAATTAACCCACAAAATAAGTAACTTTTCTGTATGCCAACATGACAAGAACAAGGCTGAAATAAAAAATGCAAATACAAAAACCTCAAAAAAAATATCTAGGAATTAACCAAAAATGCAAAGAACCTCTATGATGAAACCCTTGAAAACCTGAAAAAGGAAATTAGAGCAGATTTCAGGAAGTACAAAAACCTCTCATGCTCCTGGATTGGAAGGATTAACATCATGAAAATGGCAATCCTGCCCTAAACTATCTACAAGTTCAATGCATCAAAAACTCAGCAACATTCTCTGATAATATTGAGGAAGCAATTCAAAATTTCATATGGAATAATAGAAGACCCTGAATAGTAAAAAACATCCTTAGCAGGAAGAAGTGCTAGAGAAATATCAATATCAAGTTTCAAACTCTATTACAAAGCTGTAGCAATTTAAAAAAAAGCCTTGATTTTAGCACATGAACAAGCCTAAGGACCAATAGAATAGAATTGAAGACCCAGAAATAATCCTACAGCCCTATGGCCACCTAATCTTTGATGAGGGAGCCAAAAAAAGAGGGAAGAAAAACAGCCTTTTCAACAAATGGTACTTGCAGAATTGCCTATATGATTTAAGGAGAATAGTTCTAACCATTTTCTAAAACTTAAGTTGGTAAGAATTAAGTAACGAAACAATAAATGACCGTGGTAGTAGCTAAGCACTTATATACTACTTGACAGAAATTGTTCTAAGTGTTTTGCATATGTCAATAAGATATGGCAAAACTCATGCCCCTATTTTCAGCTTGAGTTTTCATGAGTCTTCTTGGTAGATTAAAACAAAAAAGTCTTAGAAGATCCTTCAAAAACTAGCTCCCAAAGTAAGAAAATAATTAAAATATAGACATTAAAGAATATGACAGTCATCAAGGTAGATCATTCCCCAGAGCCATTTCTCCAACATTAGCATCTTAGGTCTCTGAGGATTATCATCAACTCTGAGTCACTATGTAGCAATACCTAAAACATCTAAGTATTTTACTAAATCATAAAGGCACCATGACTCATGGATGTAAACAACTTTGAAGAAGGCTGCACAATGAGCTAAATTACCTTGCATTCTAACACTGTGCAAAAATGCTCACACTTAATAGATATTATCAAAAGATGGAAATAAAATTTTTATGAACAACTACCATCAATAATAAAAGCTACAGGACTAGGAGCATGGCCGAGTGGTAGAGTGCTCGCCTACCATGAAGCCCTGGGTTTGATTTCCCAGAACCACATACACAGAAAAAGCAGGAAGAGGCACTTGGGCTCAAATGGCAGAGTGCTGGCCTTGAGCAACAAGTGTCCAAGGGCAGTACCCAGGCTCTGAGTTCAAGGTCCACGACTGGCAAAAAAATTAAAAAATAATAAAAGCTACAATTTATTTCTTTGTCTTGGACCAAGAATTAAAGTTAGGAAAAAAATGTCAAAAATAATAAATAGGCTTGACATGGTAGCAAATACTATAATCCAGCTACTCAACAAAAGGAGAAAGGAAGATTGTGGCTTAAGGCCAGACTGGGAAAAAGTTTTCAAGATTCCATCTCAAAAAAATAAGCTAAGCGCCAGGAGTTTGGCCTAGTGGTAGAATGCTTGCCTAGCATGCACAAAGACCAGGGTTCGATACCTTGGTACCACATACATAGAAAAAGCTGGAAGTGGTGCTGTGGCTCAAGTGGTAGAGTACTAGCCTTGAGGAAAAAAAAAACCAAGGACAGCGTTCAGACTCTGAGTTCAAGCCCCAGGACTGGCAAAAATAAATAATAATAATAATAATAATAATAATAATAATAATAATAAGCTAAGTATAGTGATATATGAAATAAAAGTTAAATCTATTTTTTTCTTTTTTTTTTTTTTGCCAGTCCTGGGCTTGAGCTCAGGGCCTGAGCACTGTCCTTGGACTTTCTCAAGGCTAGAGCTCTACCACTTGAGCCTCAGCACCACTTCCGGCTTTTTTCTATGTATGTGATACCAAGGAATCGAACCCGGGTCTTCGTGCATGCTAGGCAAGCACTTTAACCACTAGGCCAAACTCCCGGCCCTAAAATTTAAATCTAAAAGTAATTTATTTATTAAGTTACTGGAAGATTCCTAGCAAATTTCAAAAAATATTAATAGGCAAATAATTAAAAACTGAAACCTTAAAATTAATATAGAGTTTACCTCTGAATTCCTTCAAGAATGTCCTTCACAGCTGCCATTAACTTTTGAAGATATAAAAATGCTTCTTCAAATGATGCTATTTTTGGAGGGGTAATCAGAGTTGAACTAGAGCCCAATCTTTGAAATACATCGGTGCTAAAATACAAAAAAGATGTTTTAGATAAATTGTACATTGAGTATTTCAATTATTTCCACTGCCAGTGTATAAAAATGATGATAAAATTACATCTCTTGGAATACTGATTTATTTAAGTTAGAAATACAAAAGATGGTGACATATGAAAGTCAAAGCTAAAATTCATGGAAGGGATGCAGGTCATACATAATGTAGTTTTGCACTAATACCGTAAAAGTTATGTAGATAAAGTTCTATTATAATAGATCATAAGAAGCCAGGCACAGTGGCTCACACCTGTAATCGTAGCTACGCAGGAAGCTGAGCTCTGAGAACTGAGGTTCAAAGACAAGCCGGGGCACTATAGAGTCCTTGAGACTCTTATCTCCAATTAACCACCAGAAAACTGGAAGTGGCACTGAGGCTCATGGGGTTAGGGCAGTAGGGACAATACCCAGGCTCAGAGTTCAAGTCCCATTACTAACAAAAAAAGAAAAAAAAATAGACCATAGTAAGTAATGCTATCAATGTACATTTAAGTCAGCACTCAAGAATATATGGAAAAAGTTGAAATTGAAATTTATTCTGGAAATTCTAGTTCTAGAAAATCATTAATCAATCATAATTCACAATCAGATAAAAATAGTAATACTCTATGTTGGCCGCTAATTCATAGCATTTTTCCCTTAACCTACAGATCTTTCAGTTGAGATTACAGGTGTATACCACCATGGCCAGTAACACAGGAGATTTTTTGAACTTGAACTAAGACTTTCTTGAACTTAAATCATTCAGAGTACCTATTATCTAGCCAAGTTCCTCATAATTTCAAAAAACAACAAAAATCTGACTTGATGTGCTATTAAGAGTACAAATGATTATTAAACCACAGGACAAGGAGCTCGCATATACACTTATGTAAATCCTGCTACACCTCCCAGTGAGCCTTTTTACACGGAGGGCCCAAGCACATTGTGTGGCATATGTTCTACATTGACTTTGGTGTACAACCAGTTTGTGAAACGAAGAAGTAGACTTAGCATTTTCCATTTACTAAAATGCTATTGCCCAAAAGGTACACAGAACCCTCTACAATACAAAAAAATATATATATACATATATATATATATATATATAAATTTGTGCCAAGCACGGTGGCTCACACCTGTAATCCTAGCTACTCAGGACACTGAGAACTGAGGATCTTGGTTTAAAGCCAGCTCAGTCCATGAGACACTTATCTCCAATTAAACCACTAGAAAACCACAAGTGGCTCTGTGGCTAAAGGAGTAGGGCAGTACTCATGAGCTGAAGAGTTCAAAGGCAAGTCCAGACCAAAGGAACAAAAGGCGCATGGAATCCTTAATATTTGGCTATTAGATCCAAACAGTACAAGAGTGAGGACTCAAAAGTTGCATACCCAGGGGGCCCGGAGTTTGGCCTAGTGGCAGAGTGCTTGCCTAGCATGCACAAAGACCCAGGTTCAAATCCTTGGTACCACATACATAGAAAAAAGCCAGAAGTGGTGCTGAGGCTCCAGTGGTAGTGCTCTAGCCTTGAGAAAGCCAAAGGACAGGGCTTAGGCTCTGAGCTCAAGCCCAGGACTGGCCAAAAAAAAAAAAAAAAAAAAAAGTTGCATACCCAATGCTATGAACATGGTACTGGAAATATAAACACAACTACATAGTCATAAAAACTTATGACTCTATAACATAATGTTTTATTACATAGATTATTATGTATCTATGACATATAAACCCTCAGCCTAATTTTGATTATGTTCTAAAATCTAAGTGCCAGTGATTGTATATAGATACCGTTCTTGAATACCTGTTTGTTAAACACGTCATTTGAAATATGATGTACAAATCAATGTTAATAAATTCTTTAATTAAAAAAAGACAGTGCTGGGCTGGGAGTTTGGCCTAGTGGTTAAAGGGCTTGCCTAGCATGCATGAAGACCCAAGTTCGATTCCGCGGTACCACATACATACAAAAAAAGCCGGAAGTGGTGCTGAGGCTCAAGTGGTAGAGCTCTAGCCTTGAGAAAGTCCAAGGACAGTGCTCAGGCCCTGAGCTCAAGCCCAGGACTGGCAAAAAAAAAAAAAAAAAAAAAAAAAAAGACAGTGCCCCACAACCAACAACAACAACAACTATATATATATATATATATATATATATATATATATATATATATCTTCTTTATTGTATATGTCACTCAAAGGTAGTTCTTTAGTATAATAAAGTAGCTAGTCAAATGACTGATTATAAATCTATTGGAGAAGAATATAGCCAAGGAGGGCCAAGAGCATGGCCTAGAAGTAGAGTGCTCACCTAGCATGCACAAAGCTCTGGGTTCAATTCCTTGGTGCCACATACACAGAAAGAGCCAGAAGTGGTGCTGTGGCTCAAGTGGCAGAGTGCTAGCCTTGAGGAAAAAGCCCAAGGACAGTGCTCAGGCCCTGACTTCAGTCCCCAGGACTGGCAAAGGAAAGTAAATAAATAAAAGAATATAGCCAAGGACTAAAAGTCAGACCCAATGAAAAAGTTGACATAGCCGATTGCTCACAGGTGTTTCCAGTATTGTTCTGCTGCCTTTGTTAACAGTAAAACAAAAAGTAGCAACTGTCACATGACCTTAAAAATCAAAGTCGTAAACATTAGTTTGATAGAATTTGATTTTATATAACTATTCCAAGGGGTTGGATACATGGCTCTGGTCATAGAGCACTAGCCAATGAGTGAAATCAAGTCTCAGATACCAAGCTGGAATCCTGCTCTCAGACAAAAAAAAAAAGATTCTGAACTTGGAGAGAAATATATGTAAGAATATTCATCTGAGTAGATTAATCAAATCAGTAGCTTTAAGTTATCTTACAAACTACTCTAGCAGCAGCCCATTTAAAACCCATTCTAGGGGCCAGGGGTATGGCTTACTGGTAGAGTGCTTGCTTTACATGGATGAAGCCCTGAGTTTGATTCCTCAGTATCACATAAATGAAAAGTAATAATAAAAAAACTATTCTATTCTATTCTATTCTATTCTTATACTATGCTATTCTGCTTGACCAATCCAGTTGACTTTTCATTGGTTTTGACAATACTTCTCAGCCAAGTTTACATATGAAACCTGGAGAGATTATTCTAAATTTACACTCAGCTTGACTTTAATCTTTCTGAATCTAGATTTCTAGAAATAGATCTTAAGCTATATACATTTTAGAAAGAGTGTCTAAAGTTTCTAGCAGGACAGTAGAGCTATTTATATATTAGTGACAAAAGAACAATCCTTCATCTGGAAAAGTCATCCTTTTTCGTCCAGTGTGCAGCTTGGAGAGGGATGTACAAGAAATGCTCTAGGGTCTAGTCAGCCAAATAAACATTGATAATCAATGAAGTGACAGATGTCCCAGCTACATCACCCTCATATATGTGTATGGATATCATACATCACATATATCATATACCAAATGTAATCTCACATATATGTGAGATATACATACACATATACATATATACTTAAAATTATAAGCAAAAGGCCTTCAGTAAGACAATCTAGAAAAATAAATCCATAAGCTAAACACTATTTCATAAATAATAGTAATAATGGGAACCCTAAGAAATCTGTAAGGCAAGAGTGAAAAGATTATTGGAAATTAAGTACCTGTTCTGATATATTATAATCCATACATTCTCTAGGATAGACCAGATTTCTTGATGCCTATTAGGCTGGGGAAGGTCAGATCCGGAGAAAATAGTGATTTCTTGGTTATGAAACTTCATCAAAGACGTATCTTCCTGCCTTGTACTCACTGTGGTTTTTGGAGAATTTGATGTAAGTTTTGTCTTGACCTGGGGAAATAAGAATTAAACAAAATGTACTCACCTTTCATTAGTAAATAAGTAAAACAGAAAACCCATACTCATAAATGTTAGCTTTCTGGGAAATGCTAGCAATTCTTGGTCATTGAGTAGGTACAGAACATTCCCAGAAACAGCGAAAGAATAGATATTTTCCTTTTCTGTTAAATCAAATAATATTTCAATCCATTTATTGTTTGATCTGTGTTAGTTAACATGCTAATGTTAACATAAGAAAATTATTTGATCATTTTTAAACTGACAGTGGGTTCTTTTTGAACTACAAGAGACCATAGAAAACTAAATACAGACTCAAGATCCAAGCAATATACTTCATGTATCACATTCATTACACATTGTCATTGCTGATGTGGGATAATACACTGAACATATCACATATTATACTGCAAATACAATAAAACATGTTTAAAGTTTGTGTCTGTTTACAAACTTAAAAAAGACAGTATACCAATTTATTGTATAGATATATGTTGACTTTGAAGTATAAAAAGATATTCACAAGGAAAGAGGAAACTCAGTAAACATAATGGCCAACAAAAAGTATTAAGTAGTATATCTAATCAGGAAAGTAACTCCATTTGTAAGCTCCCCCCCCCAAAAAAAACCCCAAACACCAGGAATTGACGAAGGATGTGAAGGAACTCTACAGTAAAAGCTATAAAATCTTGAAGAGGCAAATTGAAGAAGACATAAAATAGTGGAAAGACCATCCACTCTCCTGGATTTTCAAAGTTAACCGCATGAAAATGGCAATACTGCTCAAAGCAATGTATAAATTCAACGCAATGCCCATCAAAATTCTAACATCATTCTTCAATGAGATAGAGAAAACAATCCAAAAATTCATATGGAAACACAAAGGCTTACAAATTGCAAAAGCAATCCTGACTAGAAAAAGTAGTGTTGGAGGAATAACAATATAAAACTTCAAACTCTAGAGGTCAGGAGTGTGGCCTACTGGTAGAGTGCTTTCCTAGCATGCATCAAGACCTGGGTTTGATCCTCAGTACCACATACACAAAACAAAAGTCAGAAGTAGGGCTGTGGCTCAAGTGGTAAAATGCTAGACTTGAGAAAGCTGAAGGACAGTGCCCAGGCCCTGAGTTGAAGCCCCAGTACTGGCAAACAAAATAAAACTTTCAAACTATACTATAGACCCATAGTAGTAAAAACAGCCTGGTACTGGCATAAAAACAAGCCTGAGACCAATGAAACAAAATAGAGACCCAAAAATTAAAAAATTACAAACTTATAGCCATCTAATATTGGATGACAACACCAAAAAAAAAAAAAAAAAAAAAAAAGGCTGGAAGAAAGACAGCCTCTTCAACAAACAGCACTAGAGCATCAATTCAAAAAGTCTCAAAGACCTCAGTGTAAGACTAGAAATCATGAAACTATTACAGGAAGGAGTAGGAGAAACATTAGGACTTCTTGGCACTGGTAGGAACTTTCTGAATAAAACATACAGAAGCACAGCAAAGCAAAGATGACTTGATAAATGGGACTGCATCAAACTGAAAACTTCTACACATTAAAGGACATACCAAACAAGCTAAAATGACAGCCTACAAAATGAAAGATTCTTTTTTGCTAATTCTGGGCTTGAGTTTCAGGGCCAGAGCACTGTCCTTGGGTTTTCTCAAAAGCGCCACCACTTAAGCCACACCATTTCCAGCTTTTTCTATGCCTTCAGTACCAAGGAATCGAACCTGGGTCTTTATGCATGCTGGGCAAGCACTCTATCACTAGGCAAAACTCCGGGCCCTGAAAGAAGATTTTTACCAGCTATACATAACAGACAATGCCCTAATATCCAGAATATGCAAGAAGTTTAAAATTAAGCCCTCAAAAAACCAGTAACCATAGTGGCGCTGTGGCTCAAGTGGTAGAGTGCTAGCCTTGAGCTGAAGAGCTCAGGGATAGTGCCCAGGCCCAGAGTTCAAGCCCTACAATGTACAAAAACCACCACCACCACCAACAGAAAACAGCAACCCAATTAATAAATAGGCTAATGAGCTAAAGAGAGACTTCTCAGATGAAGTGAAAATGGCTAATAGACACATAAAGAAATGTTCAACAGGTTTGGCTATAAAGGAAATGCAAATCAAAACACTAAGAATCCACACCTCACTTTAGTTAGAATAGTTACTATCAAGAAAATAAACAATAAGTGCTGCCAAGAATGTAGCCAAAAGGGAACTCTTATTACAATAGTGATGGGAATGCTAACTTGTTCAACCACTCTGGAAAGCAGTATGGAAGTTCCTCAAAAACTAAATATGAGCTTTCCTCCTATGACCAGCAATTTCAGTCTTGGGTATAATCCAATAGAGCACAAATAAGGCTACAGTAAAGCTACAAATACAACCATGTTCATTGTAGTACTATTCATCATTGCCAAGATATGAAATTAGCCCAGATGCTCTTTATTGAATGAAGAAATGAAAAATGTGTTATACTATACCATGTAGAAAAAAATGATGCTGAGGAAAGTCAAGCACAGAAAGACAAAAGCTGCATGTTTTCCCTTATCTGTAGAAGCCAGAATTAGCTTATAAACATATAATATGTTGGGTGGTATGCAAGTACTAATTGAAATATGGTAGATTCAAGGCAGATTTCAAATTGTATAGAAACAAGTAATTGAATGGGGTGGGTTTAAAACAAAAACTGGTAAGGCAGAAAAATATTTGTTTTGCCAGTCCTGGGCCTTGAACTCAGGGCCTGAGAACTGTTCCTGGGCTTTCTCAAAGCTAGAGTGCTACCACTTGAGTTACAGCAACACTTCTGGTTTTTGTCTATGTATGTGGTACACCAAGGAATTTAACCCAGGTCTTTGTTCATGCTAGGCAAGTAGTCTACCACTAGACCAAACTCCTGGCTCAGAAAAACATTTTCATTATGAGTTTAAAAAAACTTGATTCTGGAACTCAGTTTTACAGTAACTTTGCTAGAAGCATTGTTTGTCTAGGGTTCAGTTTCTACATGGGAGCTGGTAGCACACACATTTTCCTAGCTACTTGCTAAGATGAGATCTAAGGATCATGATTCAAAGCCAAGCCAGGCAGAAAAACCTGTGAGACTCCTATCACCAATTAACCACCAAAAACAGGGAAATGGAGTTCTAACACTAGTGATTAGGTTACCTAGAGTTCTGAGTGGAGGAGCCCTGGCACTGATAAAACAAAAACAAACCTTTAGTTTCTTAGGTTACTAATTTTATGCTTTTATTTGATTTTTTTGCCAATCACGGGGCTTGAACTCAGGGCCTGAAAGCTGGCCTCTGAGGTACTGAGGAATTGAACCTGAGTCTTTGTGCATGCTAGGCAAGTACTCTACCGCTAGGAGAAATTCCTGGCCCTAATTTTATGCTTTTAAGTTACAAAAATAAGCCAGGCACTAAAGACTGTGAGATTCTTATCTCCAATTAACCACTAGAAAACCAGAAGTGGAGCTCAAGGGGTAGGGCTGAACAGCTCAGGCCCAGAGTTCAAGTCCCACAACTGACAAAAATAAAATTTCTAAAACTATAAATTAATATTTATAAGACTGCTATGTACATCAATCTTCTATTAGAACAATTAACTTTATGACTACCTAGTAAAACAAATAACTAAACACAATCTAATAAAACACAAACCCTACGAAACAGATACTGTAATTCAGATTTTATAACAGAGGAAACAGACATAGCAAAGCTAACTAACCCATGCGATGTCACTTAGATTGTATGAGGAGTTGACCTTCAGTTATCTATAAATGCAGTCATGATGTCATGCCAGGTATAAAAGTAAATATAAGGACTAGGAGTTTGGCCTAGTGGCAGAGTGCTTGCCTAGCATGCATGAAGACCCAGGTTCAATTCCTTGGTACCACATACATAGAAAAAAGCCAGAAGTGGTGCTGTGCTCAAGTGGTAGAGTTCTAGTCTTGAGAAAGCCCAAGGACAGTGCCCAGGCCCTAAGTTAACAGGATTGGACTGGCAAAAAAAAAAAAAGTAAATGTAACATTTATCTTCTAATGCAGGAAGTAAAAATGATGCTTACCATTTTTGCCTATTAAAACTCAAATTTAATTCATATATATGAGACAAAATCTCAATACATATATATTTGTTTTTGCTTTCTGGTGCTGATTATGGGGCTTGAACTTAGGGCATGGGCCATGTTCCTGCAATCTTCAGATCTCAGCCTCCTGAGTAGCTAGGATTATAGATAAGAACCAGAGGTATTTATTCCCTACATGTGACATATAAGATTCACTAGTCTCAGGCACTGAAAATAAAAAAAATAATATAAAAGCTCACCAAATGCACTATGGTTACACAAACCTAAAATTCCAGCACTGGATAGCAGGAGGACTGCAAATTCAAGATCACCCCAAGCTACATATAAGGACCCTGTCTCAAAAATAAGAAGGGTAATAAAAAAGAAAGAGCAAAAGGAGGGAGAAGCGAAGGGGAAAAGCAGGAGATGGAAAATGGAAAAGACAGGGGAAAGAAAAAAGGTATGGAAGGGGAAAAGAAAAAGGAAAGTAAAAAGAAAGAAAAAGGACTACTTCATGAACAAAATAACGAAACTGTTAATTTTAACTGTCAAATGTCTTCATAACTTATAAGACTTGCTTATACACCCCTAAACTTACTTATCTAATGCCTTTATGCTAGAATAGGTTAGAATTACATTTTTTACCCCTTTCTGTCTAAATACATTTTTAGAATATATGTTAATGGCTACTCTAAATGGTATTTGAAAAGTATTTTACCTCTGCAAATGTTTGGAGCAGTTTGTTCACCTCAGCAAAGGTTTGTGGAAGAATACCATCATAATTTGACCTTGTACTAAAAGCATGTAACAAAGTTTTAGAATCATGAAGGAGAAATTTTACTGTTGCAGAATTCACTTCATTATTAGCTGGTAAGAGAAAATAAAGAAAAACATGTAAGAATGAATCCACAACATGAAAATCACTTTGGGACACTAATATTATAAACTCCAAAGTTTAGGAAGAATATATGTTTACGTGTACATGTCATGTCTAACTTACCCTTCTGCTATTAAAAGAGATTAACAAACAGAGAAAGTTCTACCATTATTCTGTTTTCAGATTCTAGGTGTTCCCTCACTTTGTCAACCTCACTCGTTAGAAATGAGATAGTTACTAAAAAAAAAAAAAAAAAAAAAAATCAAACTGTAGAATTTCAAGTTGAGATTGCTTCCCATGCACATCCTTTCATAGTGATGAACGTACCAAAAGAGTCAGATGTTATGGCAACCCATATTAGTTAGATATGGTTCTTATCACACCAAATCAGTAGTCATGTTGTGCTTTTTCTTCAACTCACTGCGTGAAACTTACCTCTTGATTTACTGAAAATAATGTGTTTTGCGTGTAACAAAATTATGGCAAAAAAAATAGAGAATTTGGGCAATAGTGAAAAGCAAAAGGGGCTAGATTTTTTCTCCCCTGTAAGTTAATGTGAGAAATCTACAAATAATAATTTAAAGACCTAACAACTTACCTGGCACTGACTGCTCACACCTGTAATCCTAGCTACCCAGGAGGCTGATATCTGAGGATCTGGGTTCAAAGCCAGCTTGGGCTTTGAAAAGTCTGAGAAACTCATCTCCAATTAAACACCAGAAAACTGGAAGTAGACCTGTGACTCCAAGTGGTAGACACTAGTCTTGAGCAAAATAGCTCAGGAACAGTGCCTAGGCCCTGAGTTAAAAGCCCATGTCCTCCACACCCTCCCCCCCCCCAAAAAAAACTCAGACTTTTCCCAAGCTGGCTTCAAACCATGATCCACATATCTCAGCTCCCTGAGAAGCTAAGATTACGGGTGAAAGCTTTAATATTGTAATACACATAGCTAAAGGAAAAAAGATTCATACCTTTGGAGAGATTTTCATATAGGCGCTCAACAGTTAAAAGCAAGTTCTTTCCCATTATTAATCCAAATACAGCCAACCAATGTTTTTTAAAGCACTGTAATAAATGTATTAGTGTCCATGGTGGTTTCAAATACAGCATCTAAAAGGCATTTTCAAAAATTATTATTTATGGACTTTATTATTATTACTGTTACTTAAACACACCTATTTAGAAATATATATTTCTGTTGAAAATATAGTTGGATTCTCCTTATATTAAAATACATTTTATAAAAAGTTAATCACAGCCGGGCCAGGTCAAACTCTCGGCCCAGAGTTTGACCTAGTGGTGCTTGCCTAGCATTCATGAAGACCCGGGTTAGATTCCTCCGTACCACATATGCATAGAAAAAGACAGAAATGGTGCTGTGGATGAAATGGTAGAGCTCTAGCCTTGAGAAAGCCCAAGGACAGTGCTCAGGCCCTGAGTTCAAGGCCCAGGACTGGCAAAATAATTTTTTTTTAAGAGTTAATTACAGCCAAGCGTTGTGGCTCATGTCAGTAATCCTAGCTATTCAGGAGGCTGAGATTTGAGGATCATGGTTCAGAGCCAGCCGGGGCACTAAAGTCTGTGAGACTCTTATCTCCAATTAACCAGAAAACCTGAAATGGCCCTGTGGCTCAAGGGGTAGTTCAGTAGCCCTGAAATGAGCTGAAAAGCTCAGGGACAGTGCCCAGGCCCAGAATTCAAGTCCCACAACCAAACCTCCCCCACCCCCAAAATCAAAAAACAAAAAACAGTTAATCATCTTGAAATGCTATTACAATCTGCTCTTGTAAAATTTACATGAGCATTAATTTTTATAGTTTCAGAAACCAGAAGTTTAAGAAAAAAAAAAGCATAATTCTAACCAGAGAAATAGTCTTCATCAGAAAGGTTCTTTAATGTACTTTTTGTATGAAATGTCAACACCTTTTTTCTGAGTCATTCCTATTTCTATTATAGAATATCCCATTTAAATCAAACCTCCTAGAATCTTATCATTCTCATTATTTTGGCACAACACTAAGTAATACAGTCAAGTTGCAAACACAAGATACTGGCAAATATTAGAAGTCACTGAAGAGCTGAGATAAAGTTAGAAGCTACAATTGATGGGCTATATAATGTTTCTGCTAGCTATAAATGTATGTGAACATCAAATCAACATTACACTGAGCTCTTAAGAACATGGTTGCCCAGTTTGGTATTTTATTGAATTGTAGAAAAGAGTAATCCTAAAGAAAATCCAAAGCATCTTGCTAAGGTGATCAACTGTATTCTGACTGTCATTATTTGACATAAGCCAAAATACTAATTTTTTTCCTAAATGCACATTGCTAAGTGGATTTCTCTATATCAAATCAAATTAAAATAAGTTTTCTAGACTCAATTTAAGCTCCAGGAGTAGGCTTCCAACACATCATAAATATTTATTGATTAAAACTATGATCATGTAGTTTTTAAAACCTTTAAGAAATACCTATGATTTAGGCCAGGAGTTTGGCATAGTGGTTCGATTCCTTGGTACCACATACATAGAAAAAAGTCAGAAGTGGTGCTGAGACTCAAGTGGTAGAGCTCTAGCCTTGAGAAAGCCCAAGGACAGTGCTCAGGCCCTGAGCTCAAGCCCAGGACTGGCAAAAAAAAAAAAGAAAAAAGAAATACCTATGATTTGCCAAAAAAACATTATTTCAAAAATCTGGAGAAAAATAATCAATGCAATATTACTAAAATGAAGCTTACACATTTTGTATAATAATCTTTTAAGATAACAAATCTCCCATTACAGAAAATTTTGAACTAATCACCTCCATCCAAAGGTTTCCAAAAGCAATTTTCATTTCTGTTTCCAATATTGAAGACAAAGCTGTTCCAAGAGATTTTTCAAGATCACATACAATGTGTTCAAGTAGAATGGATAATCCAGAATTTGTAGACTCTTCTTTACAGCTCTCTTCTACAGGTGGGGCTCCTTCAAAGCAAATAGTTAAACGGCTTTATATAGGGCATATATTGTTATTGCTCTTTGTTATTGCTTTTTGGGTGATACTGGGGTTTGAATTTAGGGCCTCATGCTTGCTAGGCAGGTGTCTGCTACTTGAGCCATGGCCTCATTCCTTTCGAGTTTTGGGGGGGGGGGGAAGAAATTAAATGTTTTTAGTCAAATGGAAAATTTTTTAGACTTTAAAATTTCTTTTTATTATTTTGAAAATAAGAATGAAAAGAATGTGCTGCATTTATTTACAACTGAAAACCCCCAAAAAAGTGTGTACAAAAATAGGCTTTCCAAAAATAGTACATATTTCTAATCTCAGTCCACATCAATCATTTACAAACAACCAATATCTCTAGCTTAACTTTTCTTTATGTCTTTTCCCATTAAGGAAAGGGAGAAGTCATTTCATTACTTGAAATCATTTCATTATCAATACTCTGTATGTGTGTGTGTATGCCATACTCAGGTCCTAAGTGCTGTCCCTTAGCTTTTGCTCAAGGCTAGCACTCTATCTACCATTGAGTCAGAGCTCCACTTCTGGCATTTTGGTGGTTCACTGGAGATTAGTCTCTCACAGATTTTCCTACCCAAACTGGGTTCAAACCATAATCCTCAAATCTCAGCCTCCTGAGTAGCTAGGATCACAGGCACCAGCCACTGGCTCCCAGCTATCATTACTTTGGATACTTCAAACAACGAGATGTTATTTGTAAAAACAAAACAAACAAACAAAAAACCACACACACACACACAATTTTTAAATCAATCCCGGGGCTTCAACTCAAGAGCCTGGACCCAGACCCAGACCCTGACCTTCTTTTGCTCAAGACTAGCATACTACCACTTGAGTCATGGTTCCACTTCTGGTTTTCCCTGCGTTTTTTATCTGAGATAAGGATCTCACAGACTTTCCTGCCTGGGCTAGCTTTGAACTGTTATCCTCAGAGCTCAGCCACTTGACTAGCTAGGATTGTAGATGTAAGACACCAAGGCCTGGCATGTATGCTGTTTTTGTTGTCTTTTCCTTTTCTCTTATGTGTTAGTTTGTCTGTGGGAGGGAAAGGTGGGACAAACGGTGAACAAATACAGCACTGGTACTCACTAGACACTATGTGGAAAATGAGCTATATAATTTGTGGATGGGGATGAGAGGGAAAAACTAGGCGTGGGTGAAGGGATGACTTGGAACAAAAAACAAGTACTCATAACCTGATTTATGTAACTGTTTTTAACTACTCTGTACATCACCTCTACAATAATAATAATATATATATATTTTTTTTAAAAAAACTAATATTTTTAAGGCAAAACCCAAAACATTTAAGTGGTTTAGTGTGACACATAAAAACTAGGGATAAAAGATGGCAATAATACAATGGCAAAGTGAAAAGATACTACCACTGAAAATTCATAAACTTGAATATTCTGTATTCCTCTCAAATGTTTTGAATATTACAATAAAAACTTTGTTTCCAAAAGGAGACAAATAGCTTGTTTGTATTCACAAATATCTACATAAATTACATAGAAAAAATATTATAAATACTGAAGACTTTAAATTATCTTCATAGTGATAAGGTGGGATATGTTTCTAAATGATGCCATTTGACATTATGCTCTATTATACTTTTCATTAATACAAGCAACAAGTATCCTAAATATGTTATTTTAAATGTCTACGATGAGCTGGGCACTGGTAGCTCATACCAGTCAGAAGGCTGAGATCTGAATACTGCAATTCAAGGTAGACTGTACAGGAAAGTCCATGAAACTCATTATCTCCAACTACAAAAAAGCCACAAGTAGGGGCCGGGAGTTTGGCCTTGTGGTTAAAGTGCTTGCCTAGCATGCATGAAGACCCGGGTTCGATTCCTCAGTACCACATACATAGAAAAAAAAAGCCGGAAGTGGTGCTGAGCCTCAAGTGGTAGAGCTCTAGCCTTGAGAAAGTCCAAGAACAGTGCTCAGGCCCTGAGCTCAAGCCCAGGACTGGCAAAAAAAAAAAAAAAAAAGCCACAAGTAGAGCTGTGGCTCAAGTGGTTAGCATCAACCTTGAGCATAAAAGCTCAGAAACAGTGCCTAAGCCCCCTGCTGCAAGCCCCAGGATGAGCACAAAATAAATCTACAAGATAAAAATTTACTATTAACTACTATTACTATTAATTACTATTAATGTCATTAATAATTGTGGTACAAAAGATAGTTTTAATTATCCACAGAAAAAAATACTACCTGCTTTCAACTGCTGCTCAGAAATACAAGGTTGATGACACATATCTGTATTCAAAGATAAGTTTAATAACTCTGAACTCAACTCTTCTTTACTGAGTGACTTCACACCACTTATTAGGCCTTTGCTTCTTAAGTTTCTATCATCCCTAAAGTTAGGGTTAAAAGGAAAAATACACTTTGTTAAAACATATAGCAACTCAAAACAAATGGGATCTAGTCAGAGATCAGTGATTATTAGCACATAAATTATTTGGGGGAGGGTCAGGGGAAGCACAGAATTATGGGACAAAAAGTAAACTAATTGAACAGTGATAATCACTAGAAACTATGTTGAAAATGAACTGTACAATGTATGGGGAGAGGGGTCAAGAGTGGAAACTGGGAGAAAATGAGGAAAAAGGTGACTATGTTCTAAAAGAAATATACTTATTACCCGACATATGTAACTGCAACCCCTCTGTACATAAACTATACAATAACAGTAAGTGAAATAAAAATTTTTAAAAAGAGAAAATAACAAAATGGCTATGAAACTTACGTGCACAGAATAACAAGAGAACATGGGAATAATTCCTGGTACTGGAGACAGCATTTCAGTACTCGATCATCATTGTTTTCATCACTCAACCCATCTGCAAATTTAGCAAAGTCAATTATCAATAAACAGATAAGAAATCTAAGTTTCACATAAACAACTGAGGCTGTGTTTACCAGTTAAAACTACTCTATGATATTGTCAATAAATATGTCATTATTTCTCCAAATGCATACAGTGTACACTAATACCTAATACAAACTGCTGCCTATGAGTAAAAATGTATCAATGTAGGTTCACTAGTTTATAATAAATTTAACTAGTCTGATTTGGGTACTGATAATGGTGGAGGCTACTCATATGGGAGTGGAGAACATGTAGGAAATTGCTAAATCTTCTTCCTGAAGGTAAAGCTGTAATAAGTCCATTTTAAAAATATATCTGAAAGAAAATCTTTAAATAAATAGTAAAATAAGCCTTAATAACTTCCAGTTCTAAAATTCACATATCATATAGTTGCTCAAAACTAAATGAAAATTTTATTACTGAAATGGGCTACTACTACTCAAAAGAAAGAAATGTGACCCTGAGGCTGTCAGATCAGAAACTTAAAGCTATGAGTTCCAGTCACCATTCAGTTATTCAGAATATAAATACACTATATAACTACTTAATGTTTAAAATTATCTCAGTAGTAAGAGATACATAAACTAGTGGGCAATTGCTCTCATAGCAACGAACTACTTTTTCTGTGTGTGCGTTCTCTCAACCTCTAAAGGAAACATGAGTCACAGGTGAAAAATACAAAAACTAATTTCTACCAAATGGTAATTAGTTGCCGAAAGAGTATTCTCTGGCATTCTTTTTTTTTTTTTCCATCGGTTGTGGGACTTGAACTCTGGGCCTGGGAGTTGTCCCTGAGCTCTTCAGCTCAAGGCTACCATTCTACCCTTTGAGCCACAGCACCACTTCTGATTTTCTGGTGATTAACTGGAGTCTCAAGGACGTTTTAGTCCCCTTTTTTAGTACCTGAGCAGGCTTTGAACTGCTATCCTCAGATTTCAGCCTCCTGAGTAGCTACGACTACAGGCAAGAGCCACCATGCTCAGCTTCCTCTGGCATTCTTTAAGACTTAAAAACATATACTAGGCTGGGAGTTTGGCCTAGTGGTTAAAGTGCTTGCCTAGCATGCATGAAGACCCGGGTTCGATTCCTCGGTACCACATACATAGAAAAAGAAGTGGTGCTCAGGCTCAAGTGGTAGAGCTCTAGCCTTGAGAAAGTCCAAGGACAGTGCTCAGGCCCTGAGCTGAAGCCCAGGACTGGCAAAAAAAAAAAAAAAAAAAACCATATACTAAAAATATACTAAAAATAGTTAAGTGTAAGAGACAGTACCAAAGATAATGTTTATCATAATGGTCTACTTGTCTTAGAATTCCCTCTGGTGCTTTTTAATAATGGCAGGGCCACACCTCAGACTGATTCTGGATCCAGACACTGATTTAAGCTGTCAACAAATCTTACACACTGATTCAAGACTCTTTTCATTAATGAACCCCAACCTTGGTCTCAGTTTATTTTTCTCTCCATTTTTAGCATACAGTTCTTAATTATTGAAATTTTAATTAGAAAACTCATCTACCCTGCATAAATATGTATTTAAAACATTATGTTTTAGTTGATCATGGATACAATGGTAGTCTCATAAGATTATAATGGTGGAGCCGGGCGCTGTGGCTCATGCCTGCCTGTAATCCTACCTGCTCAGGAGGCTGAGATCTGAGGACCATGGTTCAAAGCCAGCCTGGGCACTAAAGTCTGTGAGACTCTTATCTCCAATTAACCACCAGAAAACCGGAAGTGGTTCAAGGGGTAGGGCAGTAGCACTGAGCTGGAGAGCTCAAGGACAATGCTCAGGCCAAGTACAAGCCCCATGACCAACAAAGAAAATAACATTATAATCATCAGAAAATACTTATTACCTAGTTATTTCATAGCACAATGCGTTATTCAAATGTGTGGTAAGGCTAATATAAATAAATCTACTGTGCTTCCATTCATGTGAAAGTATAGCAAATACAAAGCATAATACTTTATAATGGTAATAAATGATTTATTGACAGGGCTTGTACTCAGGACCTGAGCACTGTCCTTGGGCTTTCTCAAGGCTAGAATTCTACACTTGAGCAACAGCACCACTTCCAGCTTTTTTCTATGTATGTGGTACCGAGGAATCGAACCCAAGTCTTTGTGCATGCTAGGCAAGCACTCTACCACTAAGCCAAATTCCCAGCCCTCTACATTTAAGTTCCATTATATAATTTAGAATGTAGTCCTAGTCACAAAAAAGTTCACTCTAGAATAGTCTATTGTATTACAATGACAGCAAGCTTAATCATTTTATGTTTACGTCATTACATCTAGAAGCCATGGCTAGGCAATGCTTAGATTATTATACTCATGTAGGTATACCTAATAGTCACACATTGGTGATATCACCTAATCACATATTTCTCCAAATTGTTCACATCAAGTATATATACATGGTTTGCTCTTAAAACGACATAAAAGAAGACAAGCACTAGTGTCTCGCACCTATACTACTACTCAGAAGGCTGAGATCTAAGAATCATGATTCAAAGCCAACCCAGGAAGACAAATCCTAGAGATTTATCTCCCATTAAGCAGAAAAAAAGCCAGAAATGGAAGTATGGCTCATGTGGTAGAGCATCTGCCAAGATATGAAAAGCTGACTAAGAAAATAAGACCTGGACTTCAAGCTTCAGTACTAGCAAATATAGGCAAATTTAGGTTTGCTGGTTCAAGCCCATAATCCCAGCTAGTGGGAAATAAGAATACAGGAAGATCAAGGTAGAAGATCAGCCTAGTCAAAATGTTAATGAGATAATACCTCAACATACAAGCCAGGAAAGCTGGGTCATACTGTAATCCCAGATACTTGGAAGGCTTAGTTAAGAAAATCAACATCCAATACTGGTCCCAGGCCAAAGTGTGACCCTATCTGAACCATAAATTCAAGCAAAAACCAAGGGGTTGGTTCAGATACCGAAATGCTTGCCTAGCAAGTGTAAGGCCTTGAGTTCAAACTAAAACTTACTTCCCCACAAAAACAAAGATCTATAATATAGTTGCACATACATATAGTACTACACAGTTACTCAATGCGAAATCCTAGAATAACCATAGTAAATCTAGGCGAAACAAAAGTAAATAAAAACCAAGGAATCCCAAAATAAACCACAATGCAACACAATGCCCATTCCATTTACATTTCAATGACTATATATTTTTTGGAGCTTTGATCTGTTTCCTTCCAATAATTAGTCAGAACCCAAACAAGTCTACCAGGAATCAAGCATCTTGAAAGACAATACTCACAAAGTTTCTGAGATGCGAGTTGTATTGACTGACCCCATAACTTCCTATCTTGATTTTTGAGACTGTCGTTGATGAAATGAATTGCGGGTATAGCTTTGTGTTGGGCATGTTTTAGTAATTTTCCCTCCTTCATACGGTCTAACTCTTGTACAACAACCCAAGGAATTATTAATACAAGTCTGTCAAATCCTAAAAAACAGAAAGATTTCTTAGAACCCAACCAACATTTATTGAGTTAAATTCAATTTATTATTCATTAAATCCAATTGTAAAAGAACTAGAAATTTAAAAACACATAGGACCTGCCTTTAAGAAATCTACAATAAATGAGATAATTAAAAATATGGAAATTAATAGAATATAATGGTCAGAACAATGCTAAAAAGTAACTACAACTAGAGAACAAAAAAAGAGCTTAGCAGAGGCTGGGAATTTGGCCTAGTGGTAGAGTGCTTGCCTAGCATGTACGAAGACCTGGGTTCAATTTCTTAGTACCACAAATATACAATTTAAAAAAAAAAAAAAAGCCAGAAGTGGTGCTGAGGTTCAAGTGGTAGAGCTCTAGCCTTGAGAAGTCCAAGGACAGTGCTCAGACCCTGAGCTCAAACCCAGGACTGGCAGAAAAAAAAGGGGGGGGGCCGGGAGTTTGGCCTAGTGGTAGAGTGCTTGCCTAGCATGCATGAAAACCCAGGTTCAATTCCTCGGTACCACATACATAGAAAAAAGCCGGAAGTGGTGCTAAGGCTCAAGTGGTAGAATGCTAGCCTTGAGAAAGTCCAAGGACAGTGCTCAGGCCCTGAGCTGGCAAAAAAAAAAAAAAGGGCTTAGCAAGTAATTTCTACAATCAATGTTCTTAATTAAAATTTCATAAATAATTTTGAATTATAATGACCATGATTTTAAAAGGTATTAGAGCTAAGTTAACCTAAGAAGGATCTTTTTTTATTTGAGCTGATTTTATATATATGTATAACAGCAAACATCTAAAGATCTATATGAGGGGGCCAGAAGTTTGGCCTAGTGGTACAGTGGTTGCCTAGCATGCATAAAGACCTGGGTTTGATTCCTTAGTACCACATATATAGAAAAAAGCTGAAAGTGGTACTGTGGCTCAACTGGTAGAGCACTAGTCTTGAGAAAAGTCCAAGGACAGTGCTTAGGCCCTAAGCTCAAGCCCAGGACTGATAAAAACGTAAAGGAAAAAGAAAAAGCCATAAGTGGTGCTGTCTCAAGTGGTAGAACTCTAGCCTTAAGAAAGCCCAAGGACAGTGCTCAGGTCCTGAGTTCAAGCCCCAGAAGTGGCAAAGAAAAAAAAACAAACGATGTATATGAGGAAAAATGCATTTCAGTTAAAAAATAATAGAATTTTAAATAATTTTTATACTACCTGGTATTTCTGTTGTCTTCAAAATTCTCACAAACTTAAGATGATTCATTAGAATATTTGTGTCGATAACAATTAGAAGTTTTTTGTCCAAAGCAGTATTTGCTTGAGGAAAGGAAGAGATGAAGAATTCCATGATTTGTACAATGACTAAAATAATACCTTCAGGCAATCTATCTTATAATTGAGCAGTGTTTCACTTAGTTGAAACTGATAAAATTTGTGATTAATAAGCCAAGAAGAGGACAACTTGGAACTCTGATTACTGGTTTTTGACAAAAGAAGATAATTATTTCTAACTGCCTAACAATGTGAGATATATAGAAAACAAATGAAACAAATATTAGTCCTGATTTATAAACCCAAAAGAAATACACCATATTTCATTTCATATGAACAAAATGTAACTTTTCATTTACAAAAGGTAAAAACTGAATGTTAGCACATTATTATTAACTTGTGGGCAAAGGATATCATAAACATTAATATATAGGGAATACCAGCAGAAGAATGTACATCATCTTCCATCAAGTCTATTTCCATATTCATTAACTCTCCAGAGGGTGGAACAGGTAAATCCGCACTTCTCCCCACTCGTGCAGCATGGAGTTCTTCTACTATCTGCATCTAAATTATAAAAGACCTCAGTGAAATATTTTGGGTTACTTACTTTCCTGATCAATAAGAAAAGATTCATTAAGTCAAGTAAAAATTCACAGAGAGTGCTGGGCTCATTCCTGTAATCCTAGCTTGAGATCTGAGGATCAATGTTCAAAGACAGCTGGAGCACAAAAGGACCAGAGACTCTTATCTCCATCTAACCTCCAGAAAACAGTTAAGTGGGTTAAGTGGGGCTTGGCTTAAGGGTAGGGCAGTAGCCTTGAGCTGAAGAGCTCAGGGACAGTGCCCAGGCCAAGTTCAAGCCCCATGACCACCCCCCTCACACACACAAAATGTACATGTGTGTGTATAAACAATAGACGAATGAATGAAATGCCCTAGATATAGTTATCCTTAGAACAGAAAATTCTTTCAGAGCTCTTACCAGTTTGTTTGTTTTTTGGTCAGTGGTGGGGCTTGAACTCTGGGTCTGGGCACTGTCCCTAAGCTTTTCAGCTCAAGGCTAGAGCTCTACCACTTGAACCAAAACACCACTCTGGTTTTCTGGTGGTAAATTGGAGAAAAAGAGTCCCACGGACTTTAATGGCTGGGCTAACTTTGAACTACGATCCTCAGATCTCAGCCAGCTGAGCAGCTAGAATTACAGGCATGAGCCACAGGCACCTGACAGCTCTTACCAGCAATATGTGCACTATATGTCTTTGCCATTGAAATCTGATAAAATAGGTAGCATATTACAAATAAGAAAAGCACAGGGGGCCGGGAGTTTGGCCTAGTGGTAGAATGCTTGCCTAGCATACACAAAGACCCAGGTTCGATTCCTTGGTACCACATACATAGAAAAAATAAAAGCTGGAAGTTGTGGTGAGGCTCAAGTGGTAGAGCTCTAGCCTTGAGAAAGTCCAAGAACAGTGCTCAGGCCCTGAGCTCAAGCCCAGGACTGGCCAAAAAAAAAAAAAAGCACAGACTCCAAGCCAAGGGTAGGCAGTCTGACTGCCTTGAGCAAGCTCTATGCTCTAGTGCCTCTCCTTTTATAGAATTAACCAAAACAATATGACCAGCGTGAAGAGTATCACACAACAAAGTAAGCAGTGTTCTCAAAGGATGTCCTCTCTCTTCTGTATCAGTAAGACATGGATATTGGTTTAGAATTCACTTTCCGGGACCAATATCAGACAGAGTCTCAGGAAGAAGACTGAGTCCTACATTTTAAATAAAGATTCCAGGAAATTTTTATGTGTGTTAAAGTCTGAGAAATATTATTTTAGAAATTAAAAAACAATCTAAAAGTGCTCAATTCTGAAGCATAATATTCTATAGTATATTTATTTGCTCTAATTTTGAATTGAAATAATGCAGCTTCTCTTTTATTCCCAGTATATGAACAAAAAGAGTAAATATGGGGTAGTGGCATAATATACTATTATTTTGGCTAAAATATTTTACTAAAGCCAGGTGCCAGTGGATCATGCCTGTAATTCTAGCCACTAAGGAGGCTGAGATCGGAGGATCACAGTTTGATGCCAGCCCGGGCAAAAGTAAGTGAAAACCTTCATCTCCAATAAACTACTAAGAAGAATCTAGAAGTGGTGTTGTGGCCCAAGTGGTAGAGTGACAGCTCTGACTACAAAAGAGGCTCAGGGACAGTGCCCAAACCCTGAGTTCAAGCTCCAGAATCAGCAAAAAAGAAAAAGAAAATACAAAGTATACTGAACTTTTGTGGCTCCACAGAGTTCCAGCTGTGTGCAATAAAGCTGAGTGAGAATGTGAGGTCCTGCCTTCTAGCTCTAGTACTGGCACACAAAGCCATCGGGTGCCCGAGGCTAATGATTGCAAGCAGAGCTACTCCAAAGGCTAAAACACAGACAATCAGTTTTAAAACCAGCCTGGGCAGAAAAGTCTTTAAAACTCCATTTCCAATTAACCTGCAACATGTGGTTCAAGTGGTACTGAGCCAGAGATGAACAGAGACTTCAAGGCTCTGAGCCCAAGTATGAGTATCAACACAAAAATAAAAATAAATGAATAAAATCACTTAAATATTTAAGAAAATAGGTATGTTGATTAGAAGAATAGCATCTATAATATTTCATCTTGTAATTATAATTATTTTTAGTTGAAGCAGAATAGTGCTACCTAATAAAAATTAGTCTACTAATTTTAATTATGACTTTTGGCTCTATTGAAAAGGATTCCTCTATTTCCAAGACCAGAGTATTTACCTCATTAATAAGAAAATATACAGATGTTATATACTCCACAGCTAACCCTGTTATTTATCTATTACTTTGAGTGGGTGTTAAACAGAAAGACTACTAATTGATTTAATAAGCATACTTTGTCTAACAACAGTTTCTACTAAAAAAAAATCATCAGAAAAACATGAAACTCAGGGTTCATGCAATCTGGCTCTGAACTATAAAAGGGTTGTAGAGATTTGGAGAATGTTAGTGAGTCTATAATTTTACTGTATGCTTTTGGTGAGATGTGTTTAATGTCAGACAGACTTGAAAAAAATCCAGGATCTCTATTCAGTGTACTACTTACGCTGCAAAAAGAAAACTAAACAATTACCACAGTTACATATTACATTGAAAATTTCTTCTCATATCAGCAAGCAAAAATGTTATGGAAATCTTTCAATATTTGGTATTATTTTTAATAGATTTTCTATGTCAATCCTATACATTGTGTTCCATATATAGGTATACACAGTTCTTTCCTAGATCTTTCATATATAATGGATAGATACATACAAATAGATCTATCAATAGATATAGATATCACTTTTTAATCTCTTAAAGGTACAAATTTTTTCATGTACAAGTAAGAACTGCTTGAATTTCATTAAAATATTCAAAGTAACCTCTTGATCTGTATCTTCAACACTTTCAGGTGATGCAGATGAACATGGTACTTCAAAATTCTGAAATGAAAAGAATAATTATTTTAGGAATGAAGCACACAAGGTTTCAAACTTGACTCTATAAACATTTGGGGTAACAGGTTGTCCTGTACATTATAGAATGCTTAGCAACATCACTCGACTCTACCACTAGATGTCAGTAGCACTGCTTACATTCCATCTTGACACGTGTCATTGCTAATGGTCCTGAGATGCTAAAATGCCCACACAATAGAAAATCCCCATTCTATTCATGAAATATGAGTAAAATTACTTAGGGTTTTAGTTCTAGATATACTCATTTTCTAACTGTTGAGCTATATTCCACTCTAACAGGAAGAAACACGGTAAATAAACTGGACTTCTGTGGTAGAAACATGGAGCCATTTCTAAAAGGGACATGGCAAAAGACAAAAGGAACTGAAGATTTTTTTTTTTTTTACCAGTCCTGGGCTTGAGCTCAGGGCCTGAGCACTGTCCTTGGACTTTCTCAAGGCTAAAGCTCTACCATTTGAGCCTCAGCACCACTTCTGGCTTTTTTCTACGCATATGGTACCGAGGAATCGAACACGGGTCTTCGTGTATGCTAGGCTAGCACTCTACCACTTGGCCAAACTCCCAGGCCTGGAACTGGAGAATTTTAATCAGGAAAAAGAGAAAAATTCAGAGACATATTAAGTGTTTGTATTTTATTATTCTGTCTTCTAAAATTCTAAGTTGGTACCAGCACTTCTTTATTTGTTGGGTTTTCTAGATTTTTTTTAAAAACTGTACTCTTATATAGTCAGACTGGTCTAGAACTCTTGATCTTCCAATCTCAGCCTCTGAATCCTGGGATTACAAGTATGTACCATAATACCTGGTGCTGAGCAGGCACTTTTGTTCAGTGGACAAGTAAACCTGATCCTACATATAGATGCCAAGAAGCTCAGAAAAAAAAAAAAAATTAGCAAATTCTCCAAGGTAAATGCAAATTCACATATATTTTATGGAAAACTATAATACAAGTTATAGACATCTTTTAAACAAATACAGTGCATACAAAAATGGTTTATTTGGAATTTAGCTTCCACCACAACTCTCCAACATCAAAATTCCTATGATGTAACACTATCTGCATCATATAAATCAGCACCATTAGAGCCTTATAATTTCATAATTGCAGTTTATAAGCTCATCTCTGATTTTAAATACTTTTGTTTTACTTTTTAATATATTAGCATATATTAGTTATACAAAGGTTTATTATAACATTTCTATACATGTACACGATATATCCAAATCAATCTTATCCCTTCTCTTCCCCATCCATTGTCTCTTCTTAAAGCAATATCAACAGATATCACTGTTCTATTTTCATACATAAAAATAAACTATGTTAACCATGTTCATCCTCATTCACTCTCTTGGGTAGCCCCCCACCCTTTTTTTTTTTTTTTTGCCATTTTGGGGCTTGTACTCAGGGCTTGGGCACTGTCCGTGAGCTTCTTTTGTTTAAGGCCAGTGATCTACCTGAGAGCCATTTCTGGCTTTTTCTGTTTATGTGGTACTGAGGAACTGAACTTAGGGCTTCATGTATGCTAGGCAAGCACTCTATCACTGAGCCACATTCCCAGCTACTTTCCCTTCCTTTGATACTCATTCTCTTGAGCCTGTTTTACTTTCCTATCGTTAGTGTATATGTATCTTTCTGTGTGTGTGTGTGTGTGTGTGTGTGTGTGTGTGTGTGTGTGTGCATTAACTGCACCAAAAAGTTTCATTATTTCCTCTAATTTTTCTCTTTTTTTCATTCTTAGAGTTTGACCAAAGAGCCTCACAATTGCTAGACAGGCTACCACTAAAGCTATACTCCCAGTGCTGACTCTAAATCTAACTAGTTATCATTAAGGTTTTCTCAAAGAAAAAAAAAATGTCAAAGAAGGCACAGAACTTCCTAAAACTCTTGAAATTCTAAGTATTCTTATTTTCTTCTTTGAACCTCAAATGCCCTTTGTTATCTTTCACCTTAGGCCACTTTTGGAGAGTTAAGTGCAATGATTTGCACACAATAGTTCAGAAAAGTTCGTTTCAGTTGTTCCTAAACAATTCTTTCCTATTAAAATGTAAGTTTTGCCGGGAGTTTGGCCTAGTGGTAGAGTGCTTGCCTAGCATGCACAAAGACCCGGGTTTGATTCCTCAGTACCAAACATATAGAAAAAGCTGGAATGGCACTATGGTTCAAATGGTAGCCTTGAGAAAGCCAAAGGACAGTGCTCAGGCCCTGAATTCAAGCCCCAAGACTGGCAAAAAAAAAAAAAAAAAAGTTTTAATAGGCATTTAACTGTTTGCCTTCCTCCAGCAACCATGATTACCTTTCAGCATCTTTCATGTACAAGATATACTTGTAATCCTAGCTATAGGGGAGGCTAAGAGCAAAAAACATTTGAAACAGTTGGGATAGAAAAGTTCACAAAATGTTATCACAAAAATAACCAGCAATGGGCCAGGAGTTTGGCCTAGGGTTAAAGTAATTGCCTAGTATGCACGATTCCACAGTACCATATACATAGAAAAAGCCAGAAGTGGTGCTGTGGCACAAGTGGTAGAGCTCTAGGCTTGAGAAAGCCCAAGGACAGTGGTAGAGCGCTAGCCTTAAGCACAAAAAGGCTTAGGGACAACACCCATCCTGAGTTCAAGCTCCATGATCAAAAAAAATAAAAAAGACGGGGCTGGAGGAGTGGCTCAAGAAGTAGAGCACGAACCTAGGCTTGAGTTTAAGAACTCTGAACACAGTCTGTGTAACTCTTAGACTATTTTATTCAGTGCCTGGCATACATAACTACTACACTATTAGCCCCTAAAGGCTCAAGTAGTGCAGTTGGAAAAGCCTACAGGATTTATAGTGCTTTTCCCCCTTCACAAAATGTAAGTTGTTCTTTGCATACATTTACCCATTCCCTTCTGTTACAGGTCTGGAAATATAACCTTATGGAAGTTGGAATTTGAGAATAAGAGATCCAGGTTATTTTTTAATTTTTTTTTTTTGCCAGTCCGAGGACTTGAACTCAGGGCCTGAGCACTGTCCTTGGGTTTTCTTAAGACTAGAGCTCTGCCACTTGAGCTGCAACGCCACTTCTGGCTTTTGGTATGTGATACCAAGGAATCAAACCTAGGTCTTCATGTATGCGAGGCAAGCACTCCACCACTAGGCCAAACTCCCAGCACCGAGATCCATGTTATTTTTACAATTAAGTTTAGATGAGCCTTTAATGATTACCATCAATAATAAAGGGAACTTAAAGCCTTACCAATTTTTTTTTACTAAGCTCAAATTCCTCATTTTGTAGCTCCTTACCTGGGTAAGGTTTTCCTTAGAATTCGAATTGTTACTTTCTTGATACTCATGATATTTCCTTTTCCTCTCATTAACAGTCTGCTTATATGTAGAATCTGAACACAAGTGTTCAGGTTTGTGTCCTGTTAAATTTAATGAAATCTGGGAGCTTTTCAGGCATTCTTTTTCTTCCCGCTTAGTCTTTGACTTGTTATATTCCAAATTGGAAACATTTTCTTCTAGTAGTTTCTGGCGGGTATTACAGGATTTTACTGGAATTCTGAAGCTGATTTTCTTTCCTTTAGATTCAAAGGGTTCCTTAATTATGTTATTGGAATTATAATCCTGAGAAAATTGATTTTTCTTGTATTTTGCTGAGATACATTCTTCAGAATTGTCTCTAAATTTATTGGTCTTTTCATTCTTGATTTCTTTCACCTTTTCCCTCTGAGAAAGTAATTGGAGCCATTTCTTTTCCTTCATCTGGTTTTCAGCTTTAGGTTTCACATCTTTGGCAATTTTAGGATAGCTAAAGTTTTTAATTCCAAAGTCAAGCTTATTCCTAACATTTGTAAATTTAGTATCTTTTTTAATTCCATTTGAAAGACTCTGTGATGTGATCTGGTTATCATTTGAGTATGATGCTTCTTGGAGTTTACTAGATTCCTGAGATGAAGAACTGCTTTTTTGCTTCTTTCTGGGTATATCAATTTTTGCATTCAATCTATAAGGCAGCAGAAAAATGTCCATTTCATTACAAATAATGCTCATGATCTGGTAAATATAATGTAACCCTTCTATTAATTACAATAAAAATATATAGAAAAAACAAATAAAGCTCATGGTATAACTTTTGTTAGTGATGATAGACTGGTCACAAGTGCAAGGACTTGAGTTTGAACCTCAATGAGAGACAGAAAAAAAGACATAAGAGAGAGGAGAGAGAGGAGAGGGAAGAGAGGAGAGAGAAGAGAAAGAAGGAAAGGGGGGAGAGAGAGGAAGAGAAAAGAGGAGGGAGGGGATAGGGAGAGAGAGGAGTGGGGGAAGAGAGGGGAGTAGGGGAGAAAGGAGGGAGGGGTACAGTGCTGGGCAGGGTAGAGCAGGAAAGGAAAGAACAGAGTGTAGTGGGGGAGAACGGGGGTGGAAAAGATTAACAAATAGTGTTGGAATGACTGGTTTACTATTTGAAAGAAAGTTAATTTTACCTAATATCAGACAAAATAAATTCTGAAACAATTAAGTATAAGATAATTAGCATAATTGTTACACTTTTCAGCGAATTTTTAATAATTACAGGATAAAATGGGATGCTTATACAATTTTTAATAAAGAACTTCCTAACAGTGAGAAAAATAGTAAAGGAAAACAGTAGTACTATATGGTTACTTTAACAAATGAAAACATAAGCCATGTATGATGGCATAGGCCTCCTTAATAATTGGGGTACAGGCAGGAGGATCACAAGTCTGAGTTCAGCCCAAGTAAACAGCAAGACTGTCTCAAATGACAAAGGACTAGGATATCACGTAGTAGTATAGCACTTGCCTCATTTGTGCAGGGTCCTGGGTTTGATCACTAGAAGAAAAGAAAAGGCAAAGAAAATCAGCCTTCGTTTTTAAGGCAAAATACTAAAAAGCTATCTAGAAAAAAATGGATTTTTACCTTTTCACATCTTGTCTTCTTTTGGTATTACAATACAGAATGTCTGTATGATGTGATTTCTAAAAATGAGAAAACATCATTTAGAAAATATAAATTGTGCATTCATGTAAAAGTGACAGGGAAAGGAGATTAGGAGATAATTATTTTCTATAACTGTATGAATAGGCTGCCATAATACTTCCAATCATCCTCATTTTACAAATAAACCACCAAAGGCTTAAAGAGAATTATTCATCTACCTCATTGTCACAGAAAAAAGTCAATGTCAGAGTCATGATTTGAAACAAGATCTCACATTCTCTATTCTCTATTCTGTATTCTGGGGATGAACCCAAGATAGTGAGATAGACATAAAAGGTACGTACAAATAACCTAAAGTAAAAATATAGCTAGGTGTCAATGCAGAAGACTAGCCAGTCAGTGTTAAGACTTCTTGACATCTACCACCAAAACATGGAAGGTCCTCAGGAAGAAAAAAAAAGTATACAAAATACATTCTAAGCACTGAAAAATGAACTAGGCATGGTGGCTCAAGCATGAAACACTACTTACTTGAGTGGTAGAGATCAGGATAACCTGGTTTGAAGTCAGTCTGACATTAAAAAAAAAAAAAACCAAAAAGTCCATCATAACCAATAGCATGGCATAGTGGTGCACATTTGTCTAAAAAGCAATACTAATTTTGTTCAGACTGGTGGGTACCTAGTTTTGTCTCCCAAATAGTTGGAATCACAGGTCTCTACCACGGAAGGCGATCTTCAGATCTCTGCCTCTAGAGTAGCTAGGATTACAGGCATGAGCCACCATCTATAATTTTTTTTTACTGTGAGATTGGGACTCGGTATTAGTACCCCTTTCATTCACTGGTTAGTCCTCTATCAACTGAGCCAAGCCTCTAACTCCTCTCACTAACTTTTGCCCAAGATGGTCACAAACTTCAGTCTTTTTGTTTCCACTTTCAAAATAGCTGGGAATACAGGTTATTACAGTATTTAACACTCACCAGTTTTCTCTTCTCTGATAAAACTGGTCTTATACAGTAATATGAACGAATAGAACTGGCTGAAGGTTCTTCCTCCTTCTTGTCCTAAGAATGGCATTTTGTGGGAAAGGACAGAAACACTCAAAATAAAAACACTTAGAGCATTATTTTATTATTATTCCACACTGACATTCTTATTCAACAATGAACTCCAGAGAACACTTAAAGACATAGAAACTTTGGTTAGAAGAAAAACTAGAAGAAGGAAAACTAAACTAGAAATATTCTGATTTATGAGCCTGTATACTCATCAGTTAAAGATGAAATGCATACAGTGGCAACAGCAGGCAAGCTGACAACTCAAAGAATGTAGTAAGTTGACACTGTCATGGTAGGACTCAGTCTTCAATAAAGTAAAACCATTATATCCCATCAGTTGTTAGTAGGTCTTGAATTCAACAAACCAAGAACAAACTTGTTGGGAGTATCTGCCAAATACCAAAGATACCAAGAACAGGGAGGAGAGATTAATCAAAAGATAGTAAAAGCCTACAGGTAAAAAACCCAGTGTAGTCAGATGATACAGCAGTACAAAAAGAGGAAACAAATAAGAAGGGCAGCCAACAGAAAAGTGGAAGGATCTGTAATTTTAAGCAGTAGTTCAAACAGATCCCATTGATAAATTGACTTCTGAAGGGAGACCAAAACAAAAAACATAGAATTTCAATAAAAAGAAAAAAAAGTGAATCATCAGCAAAAGCAAGGCCTTGAGAGGTACAAATCAGCTTGGATTCCTGGAACAAGTAAGCCGTAAAGAAGAATTGCATAGAAGAGTGTGATTGGCAGATGTGATGGGGAAAGCCCAATAAGTATGATTTTTACTCTGAATGATGCAACTGAAAGAGGTGTGATAATATTTGTTTACATTTTAAAATGATGACACTGATTACTGGATTAAGAGTAGACAAAGAAGCTAGATACCAATGGCTTATGCCTATAACTCTAGCTACTCAAGAAAAGGAGATGTGAGGATTGCAATTTGAAGCCACCCCAAGCAGAAAAGTCTGTAAGACTATCTACAATTAGCCACCAAAAAGATGGAACTGGAGTTGTGGCTCAAAGTGGTAGAGCACTAGCCTTGAGTAAAAAAGCTCAGGGACAGTGCTCAGGCCCTGAGTTCAAGCTATAAGATCAGCACAAGAAAGAAAGAAAGAAGGAAGGGGGGCCGGGAGTTTGGCCTAGTGGTTAAAGTGCTTGCCTAGCATGCATGAAGACCCGGGCCCTGAGCTCAGTGGTGCTGAGCTGGAAGTGGTGCTGAGGCTCAAGTGGTAGAGCTGGAAGTGGTGCTGAGGCTCAAGTGGTAGAGCTGGAAGTGGTGCTGAGGTTCAAGTGGTAGAGCTCTAGCCTTGAGAAAGTCCAAGGACAGTGCTCAGGCCCTGAGCTCAAGCCCAGGACTGGCAAAAAAAAAAAAAAAGTAGCTTGTTGAAAAGAAAAGGAACATGGGTAGTGTACCTTTTATAACATTAACATCACCTGCCAAAAACTGGCCATTGACAATAGTGCAACCCTGGCCAATGCTGAAGAAATTAAGGAGAGAGAAAATGTGGGTCTAATGGTGAATTGTTATTACAAATGTTAAGATTCATGGGCTTACAATTGAGATCACAAATGAAAACTATTTTCTTCTCAGTACTCCATGCCTCAGTTTCTTATCTCTTATCTGAGATAATAGTAACTACTTCAGAAAACTGAAGAATAAGTAAAATAACGCAAGTAAGGAGTGAGAAAATCAAGCTATTTCTTCTAGGTCACATAGGCAGAATAAAGTACCTATCTCAATGTAAAATTAAGTTTTTTTAATTACATAAAAATAAATCATAGCCAAGTGCTGGGGGCTCACACCTGTAATCCTAGCTACTCATAGGGGAAAATCCTGGATGATCAATGGTTCAAAGCCAGCCTAGACAGAAAAGTACATGAACTCCATATCAAATTCGTAGCAAGGAAATTGACTCAAGGTATGGCTCAAGAGGTAGACCACTAACTAGCCATGAGCAAGTAAGCTAAGCTAGCAAGGGATCCCAGAGTTCAAGTTGTAGTAGTAAAAAGAAAAATAAATAAGGAGGGGAGAGAAGAAAAGGGGAGGGAAAATAGGGAGAGAAAGAAATTGTTAAAAGAAAATAAGGTGAGATCTGCAGTGAGAGTCTGATCTCCGGAGTCTGTATTACTTGTGGGCTTTGTCGCCATCTTATCCCCCATGTAGACATCCAAGAAGGATGAGAACATCTGGTGCCCAGATGTGGGGCACAACTAGGGAGTAAGTGGACCTCTTCAAGCAATTATGTGGAAAGGAATCTTGGAGAGCAGGCACCTTTACTTTTATGAAACTGTTCTCTCTGCCTGTGGGTGATTCCAGGCAGGATATGGGATGAGTCCATGTGGAACCTCCCCATCGGGGCTGCCATTCTGAGTTGCCCCCCCCCATACATCCACCTTGGCTCCGGCACCTAGAATAGGGACCCCTGGAAGAATGCTCCACTGCCCCTGTAGATAAAGGCGCGGGCCAGCAAATTTATCCATCTCTGATTGATCTCAAGCTCAATGAAAGCAGGCCTCCTACACATCCAGGTAGGTCTTGACCCTGGGCATCTTCAGGAATCCCCTGGGGTGGGGAGCCCTTCCCTTAGTAATCCTCTCCCATGAATTGTTACTAATCTGATGGTAAAATGGGTGATGTGATTAGTATTTCTTAAACTTGCCCCCTAAAATGTATTAAATTGGGAAAAAGTGTTTTAAAAAGAGTAAAAAGGAAAATTAGGGCTAACAAAATGATTGTTTAATTGCTATTTCAATTCACCCTTGTAAGTTTGTAACAGTTTCCAGTGGGCCCACAGAAAAGAACAGCAGGTCCTTATTCAGATGTAAATTTTTCCCTTACCAAATTTCAGATAAGATTATGCTTAGAGAATCTTCTGTAAACATGCCTTACTAAAGCCTTGTGTTACTGTGCAGGAACTTGTAAGTATAATAGTGGGTAGTTTACAATCCTAATTTTGCTCTAAGCCCTAACTGAGCAGATTTTGGGTTGAAACCAGCCACAAATTCAGGAAAGAAGCTTGTAAACCTGAGGCTATGTGCCTATCAGTCTATAAGTTAGCTGCTAAGCTTTTAGGGTCCCTGGTCAAGTATAGAGACAACGCCCTTGAGTCAGCTTGAAAAAGATACAGGAGTCCACTCCTGGGACTTTAGCTAGCCTACTCTTGGCCATTGGCCCCCTTAAAAACAAATAAAAATGGGGGGATACAGGTACCTAAGGCATTAGGCCTCAAGATAAGCTTGTTGATAATTTATTTACATTAAACTTTTTAAATTTCGATTCTAAAGGATTTCCCCTGCTTATAAGCATTGGGGCACCATGCTACCTCGCCCAACCCTCCTGCCCCTTGTCCGATGGAAGGGCCTGATCACTAACACCTGGCAGGAGCCAGCCCCTCTGTTAACAATGGGGCAAGGGTTTGCTTGTGTTTTCCCAGACAGAGCAGAGGCGGCTATCTGGATTCCCAGCTGAGATCTACATCCCTACACAGCCCAGGGAAATGGAACCGATGCAACAAGCACTGTGGAAGATGAGCCTGATGGAGATGATCCCTAAAGCCCACCTTGAGGACAGCCCTGGATCAGAAGCCCGTCAGATTACCTGAGGGGACATGGGATTTTAAAACCCTAGTTAACTGTTAACTCTCAAGTTTCAGGAATAGGCAATCTACAAGTTCCTGCCACCACAAAATGGCCTCTCAGCAACACCGCCACCAGCTACAGCCAGCTGACCTGAGTCCTGCCTCCACTTTTGTGACCTATCCAGAAAAACCGCCCTGGACTGCTCTGCCACATATGGATGCCACGGACTCTCCTCAAAGCTACCTCATCCTATGTCTACCCCGGCATGGGAACCAGAAGAAACAGGAACTGTGGAGGTCTGTAGTAATAAACTTGACTCCCAAGCAGGGGACCGTGATATGATTATGAATTATTATTTTCCCTCAAAGCATGCTGGGGAGGGCATGGGGGCTGTGATTCTCATTTACCCCAATCCCGTTTCTGAAGCCCATCTAGTCCTCTTTGGCCCACCCAGATCATTTCCACAACAGCAGGCTTTGTGCATCCTATATTCTGTTATGAGTGTCCATAAATAAAGAAAAAGGGGGAGAAAAAAAAAAAGAAAATAAGGTTAGGTCAGCAAATCAAAATTCTTACTACATCAAAAATAGGTGAAGAGGCACAGCTTTTTCTCTGAGCATTTTCTTCTTTCCCATAAGATTCTTCATTGGACATCTTTAAAAGCTAAAACAAAAAATTCCAGATACATTTTTATAATAATGAAGTACATTATGAACTATTCAGATATATAAAAATTAGTTTTAAAAAATGGTGTCCAGGGCTGGGAGTATGGCCTAGTAGTGGTCAAGGGCTTGCCTGACATGTACAAAGCTCTGGGTCCAAGTCCTCAGTAATCACATAAACAGAAAAAGCCAGAAGTAGAGCTGTGGCTCAAGTGGTAGAGCACTAGCCTTGAGCAAAAGAAGCTCAGGGAGAGTGCCCAGGCACTGAGTTCAAGCCCAAGACTGGCAAAAATAAATAAATAAATAAATAAATAAATAAATAAGTGGTTTCCATATTCTATCTATTCTCAATATGGTAAGATGCTCCCATTGTTTCACATTTTATTACTTACATTCTCCTTCATAAAGATCTGTTCCTCTCCTTCAGTTTGATCAGTCAAGCTTGTTTCAAAACTATGCCTTGATAAGGTTTTTTCTTTTTTGCTGTTTTTGTTTTCTTTCCTTTTTGTTCTGCTTGCTCATTTATATGTATTTGAGGGTCTAGGAGAGGCACAGAAATACAGGGACAAAGTGTGAACGAATGCAGCAATGTACTCACTGGACATTATGTTGAAAATGAACTATACACCTTATGCATGGAGATAGGAAGAAAAAACTGGGAAAGAGTGAGGGAACGGGTGACAGTGTCCAAAAAGAAACCTGACTTATGTAACTGTAACCTCTATGTACATCACCTTTACAGTAATAATAAAAAAAAATTCTTTGCCTTGAACTTTTTCCTCAAGTGCCAGATTTTCAAATGCCTGCTGAAATGATGTATTTTACAACTATACTTCAAAAACAGTTATAAATTTTCATTTTTTCCCAACACACTCTGTCATTTATTATGCGAAACTTCAGCAAACTGCAGGCAAAGTACATACATTATTTTCTGAGTCCATTTCACTATATGTAAAAGAATTTATTCTAAAGGTTTATTGAGGAAGTCAATTAAAACACAGATGCATGATAGAATCTAAAGAAATTCCTATGTGGATGTACTATTAGAAACGGAGTTCCTTGAAAAGTATGCTGTATTAAAAACTTGGGAAATGCCTGCTGGTGAGTGAATGAATTAGTCTTCCATAGAATATTCACCCATTCTGAACCATTTCTAATTCTTGCCAATTATGGTTCCTCTGTTCAGTGTCCATCCCTGTCTCACTTTTTGAGCCCTGCTCTAGACTGAGACAAAGGCAATAGGTGATTACAAAATATATTTGAAGCTGCTCTTATAGCTCTACCATCATGCTTTCACAGGACAGTATCTTTGGCAGCTATCTTCACAAAAACCTCATGAAAAAAAAATGCAGAGTCAAGTCCAACTAAAAAGTCATTTTTGAAACCAGGTGCCTGTAATCTCAGCTACTCAGGAGGCTGAGATCTGAAGATCACAGCTCAAAGACAGCCCAGGCACTAAAGTCCATGAGAGTCTTATCTCCAATTAACTACCAGAAAACTGGAAGTAGCTCAAGTGGTAGAGCTAGAGCTGAAGAACTCATTGCCCAGGCCCAGAGTTCAAGCCCCACAACTGACAAAAAAAAAATCATTTCTGAATTCTTGACCTTGAGAACCTTCAGCATGATAAGTGTTCATAGAGTCATGTTGAGCTATGAAGTTTATGGATCACCTACGTAGTAACTGATACATAAGTATACTTCCATAATATAATGCTTCTTTAGATTTCTTCATGCTAAGAAATTCTTAACTATATTTCCCACAGAATGAATATACTAAAATTGAATGTGTCTACCTTTTGTTTTCCAGATGGTATTAAATCATGGAGATGGCATGTTGAGTTAAGCTTTCTTTTTTTGGGGGAAAGGGGGTGCTTTACCTGAGCTCTTCACCTCAAGGCTACTGCCCTACCCCTTAAGCTACAGCCCCATTTTCCATTTTCTAGTGGTTAATTGGAAATAAGAGTCTCTAGGTCTTTAGTGCCAGGGCTGGCTTTGAACCTCTATCCTCAGATCTCAGCCTCCTGTGTAGCTAGGATTACAGGCCTGAGCCACCACCCCAGGCTTTGAGTCAAGTTTTCTACAAACAAACAAGGGCTAGGGATGTAGCTCAGGACTAAAGGGCTCACCTAGTATGTGCAAGTCCCAGGCTTCCAACCCCAGCAGCACTCCCCCCCAAAAAAGGAAGAAAAATTAAATTACAGAAGATAACTAGAAATTTAAAAATTATATTTTAAAGGATACACTAATATAGTCAGCATTTCTATAGGTTGTAATCATATAGGTTATATAATAGTGATATTCCATTTTTAAAAGGAAGTTCAATATACGCCCAAGAATACTAGTTAATCAGAAGAGGGGAGGATTTAAAAGGGCTTTAGTGGTCTTGGTAGGCTAGAATGGAAACCAAATCCTGAGTATTAGGCAAAAGCTTTACTACTGAGATACAACCCCAGCTGCCTATTAAAAGGGATTTTAGAATTTGAACAAATTTATGAGAATAATCTGTCTTAAAAAAAAAAAACAGTAATAATGCCAGGTGCTGGTGACTCAAGCCTGTAATCTTAGCTACTCAGGAGGCTGAGATGTGAGGATCGTGGTTCTCACCCAGCCCGGGCACAAAAGTCAGTGAAACTCTTATCTTCAATTAACCACCAGGAAACCAGAAGTGGTGCTGTGGCTCAACGGTAGGTAGCCTTGAGCAGAAGAGCTCAGGGACAGCGCCCAGGCCCATAGTTCAAGCCCCACGAACGACAAAAATGAAAATAATAATAACCTGGCACTAGTAGCTCCCTGGAATCTCAGGTACTTAGGAGGCTGAGATCTGAGGACTGCAGTTTGAAGTCAGCCGGAACGGGCAAATCCAAGGGACTAATTTCAATTTGATCAGCAAAAAAGCTACTTTTGGCGGAAAAAGCTAAAAGGGGCAACTTCTAGGCGCTAAGTTCTAGCCCCAGTACCCAGAAGACAAAACAAAAAACAAGCCAGGAGCTGTTGGCTCAAGCTTGTAATCCTAGCTGTTCAGGAGATCTGACAGAGAGGTTACAAAGCCAGCTAGCTTGGGCTACGAGACGCTAACCTCCAATAAACTACTCAGAAAAGGCCAGAAGTGGGGCTGTGGCTTAAGTGCCCGGAGTTCAAGCCCTAGGCAACTCCCCGTACCCCCCCCCCACACCAAACAAAAAAACAAACACAAAACCATTCTAACTTCCAAACTAATGAGAAAAAAAAAAAGGCCAATTTCCAATTAGCGTTTCTGGCATGCACGCACGCGCGCACGAGCGCGAACACACACACACACACACACACACACACACACACACACCCCAAACAACAACAAAAACTCTTCCAGATAAACTTCCCAACTAAGGAGAAAGGAAGAGGTCAACTTGCAGTTAACGTTTCAAGGTCACAATCAGGCCGTTTTTCCATTTCTAAAACCAGTTTGGAAAAACAACAGACGGATAAGGAAGGTACTAACCTTAGTACCTCAGAAAAACACCTGGGTGTGACGCTTTCTCTCTCTTTCCCCACTTCCCTGCGGCCCCCCAACCTTCAAACCAGAAAACTCAACTTAGTTCCTCTCCCCCTCCCCCACGCCCCCTCCCCCACGCCCCTCCCGAGCTGTAAAGAGAAAAGAACGACAGGAGTGAAGGGGAGAAAAGAATGGGGCGCAGGTTCACTGCCTATAAAGGGTGGGCAGTGTGAAACGCACCAAGTGCCCTGAAGCTCTAAACAAGCCGAGCTCTCCCCCGTACCAGGCCCCGGAGGCCTACCAACATCCAAACCCGGGCCGAAACAATCCCGACGCCCGCGGCCACAAGCAACAAAACAGGAAAGGTGTTCGGGTCACAGGGAAGGGGAAGCATGAGAAAGGAGGCGGAGTCCAGTCCAATTCGGAGTTAGCTGGACAGGTTTCGGAGGCACAGCTACTGGCGGGGTCCACCTGCTCTCCCCAGGAACCCACCGGAGCCAGACGCAGCGTGGGGACAACCTCGAACCCGAGTCCCACACCCGGCCACACCCTTCAGAGCCACCCGGACCCGCCCACAGACAGCCTCGCCCCGCCCAGGCCCTAGCGGCTCCGGGAAAACTTCCGCCGACTCGCGGCCCTTGTGGGTGCTTGGGTCCGGGGGTGAGGGGGCCGGGCATGGAGGACTCCTAACTCAGCTAAAAGTCAGCGCACCTCCAGTTTCCTACCTTACCGGCGCCTGCGGTGGTAGCGACTCGGGAGGCCCAAGCCAGGATTAAGCCCCCACCCCCGATCCCGCAGCTCACTGGGAAATGTAGTTCCGCGCTCGGCTCCGCACCAACGCCCCAACGCTCCGGAGCGTAGAGCCCATCTGCCTGTTCTTCCTCTGAGGACTGGAACTCGGCCCCGCCCACGGGGCGCAGTGCTCCCTGGGTATTGTAGTCTTGAGGTTCGCAGGCGGGCCGGTGAAATGAGAGACGCAGAGTGGAAAAGGAACTCTCTCACCTGATTGGACGAGTTCTCCAGCACGCTTCTGCGCAGTGTGAGGGGGCGTCGCGACGCCCGGGGAGAGGGAAGCGGTCGCGTTCTCGAATCGTTGCCTCTGGCTTTTCGGCTGACAGGATTTGTTCGCCCGGTTCCTCTTTTCTGTTTGTTGTTTTTTGTTTTATTTTGTCTGTGGCTCGCCACTTTCCCTCTCCTCATTTGTTTCCCCTCTCCTTGATCCTGCCCAGTGGGCATTAGCTTCAGTTGTCTCCACCCGCTGTGAGTCCCCCCCCACACACACACACACCCGCCCCCAGGTCCCCTGGCACGGAGGCGGTAACTATGGAGAATATGGCGGAGGAGGAGCTGCTGCTACCTCTGGAGAAGGAGGGAGCTCAGGTCGGCGTCCCGACCTCGGCCCGGGTTTCAGATTCGGCTCCGGAACCGGCTCCGACTCCGGCCTCGGCTCCAGCCCCAGCCCTCGCCCGGGCCCAGGCTCCGGCCCTGTCTCCGTCCCTAGCGTCAGCCCCCGAGGAGGCGGAAAGCCGTAAGTGCCGCGGGAGCTGGAAGGAGGGGAGGGGGCGGGGGTCCTCCCAGTCCGCGATGGAGTTCGTGGGGACCGGCAGGCCTGGGGGACCGGGGTCGCGGTTGAGGGTCGTTAGAGGGCTGCGAGGTCATCACAGCGAGGGTAGCGGGGAGGCCGGCGGGTGCCGTGGGCACCAGTTAACGGTGAGCTCCAGAGCCCTTTCGTTGGGGAGAACCGTTCTGTTGTACTAAAATAAGTTCGCACAGGTATTTTTGTACTCCAGTCCGTCTCCATCCCGTGTCCGCTGTGGTTCGTGGAGTCCGTACCGATGTGACGGCGGCAACCGAGGCAACCTGTTTAAGAGAGATGGTGGCTGCCACAGTTTAGAAACTGCTGTCCACTGCTTTACACCGAGATGGGCTTGTCTTGTGTTGCCCTTTCCTTTGTAACTTGCTTCCCCCAAAGAATTTGAGACTTTTAAAGTTGTTCGGGAAACACCTTCAGTGTCCCCACGCGCACACGTATAAATACCAATAGGAGTGTTTACTTACTTCCTCCACTCAGAAGTTGATTTGGAAATTAACAGACCATGTGATTGTGCTCTGAATCTGCTTCATGTTTTCTGAGGGGTAGTTGATTGGGTCGTTTGGGAACTTTGAAAATCGATGATTCACCACTTCTGTAAGGATCTTGTGAACATTTTTAAACGTGAAGGAAGATTTCGCGACTACTTCCACGAAATTAGTTTATGTTCCATAAATTGATGTTTATTCCCTTTACGTAATAACCACTTAGGATATTTTAATCCATCTACTACGATGTGGCCAATTCGGAACTTGGTGTTTTCAAAAAACAGTTGGATAGTTATAGTCTAATAGAATTACTCTGCGATTTTAAATGAACATGTTACTGTTACAAGTAGATTTGAAACAAATATGTCTGATCGAAGCAAAGAAAGTCACCATCTCTGGTAGCAGTCTCCTTATTTTGCTTGCACATGCAAAATAAGGCTAGTTTATTTCTTCATCTACAGTGTGGTGGGTGAGTGGGGAATTTAACACTGCTAAGTAGCCTACTGCTTTTCAGATTATGTCTATTTAAATTAGTCACAATGGTTCAGCTGCTTTAGCGAATGCATGCTTTCTCCACCTCCTCACCTTTAAGAATATGTTAAACCAGACACCTACTGTAATCCTAAAGGTTGAGGTAGAAGGAGGATATTCAGTTGGAGACCAGTCTGGACTAGAGAGAGAAACCCTGTCTCAAAATTAAAAGATTGGAAACATTTATGTATTTCAGGACTTACAAGTGTGTTTTATGAAGAATGTATATACTTTTCTAGGAGCTTGGAAATGCATTACTGGGACAAATGAATGATTTTGAAATCTGAAATGCATTAGAATTAAGATACATATTAATAATACTTTAAAAATTATTTTTACATCTGGTTAGTCTTTTGAAGTCAATCATAAGTAGGGAAGATGAAGATGGTGTATCTGAAATACATTTGAAAACTGAGGAAACAGTAACAGAAGTTTTTTAAAAATCTGCTGACATCTTGGACTCTCCTAATTTAACAAGAGCTTTGCCTGTTGATTTCTGGATGTTTAGTGTTATGAAAAACAAGTTGAATGCTTTTAAAATACAGAGTTCTTTAATCAGAAAGTAATTTCAGAAATGTTTGATAGACATCATAAATTCTGAAGACAGATGTTTGACAGTTTTCTTCGAATGTACTATAGTTTTCAATTTTCTGATTTTGCAGGCTTTTACTTTTAATTAAGTCAACAGGCACAACTTTATGTAATGTTATATATCATGCTTTACAAACATAAATCTTTGAACTATGTAGCCAAAAACGTTATGGCTTCAAATAGTATAGGTTGGTTTGTACACTTAGAACTCTCAACTATTACTCTCTGACTTAGCAATTAAAAGTGTTTGATAAGATAGGAAAAATTTTTATCTATTTATAAAAATTATACCTCATTGGGCCTGGGAATATGGCCTAGTGGTAGAGTGCTTGCCTAGCATGCATGAAGCCTTGGGTTCAATACCTTGGTACAACACACCCAGAAAAAGCTGGAAGTGTGATGTGGATCAAGTGGTAAAGCAACAGCCTTGAGAAAGCCCAAGGACAGTGCCCAGGCCATGAGTTCAAGCCCAGGACTGGAAAAAAAAAGTTATACCTCACAGTACCTGGTGGCATAAGAATTTAATCAATATTTCTTCCTCTTCATTGTTTCTTTTTAGTAAGAAAAAATTATTCTGAGGAAGAATGTGTGATAATACTGAATTTCTAAAATTAATCCAAAAAGTCAAATCTTTTTTTTAATTAACATGCTTTGGTGTCTGCTGTATGCAAGTTTCTGCAATCTGGCACTTAGTCATCAGGAAGATGAATAAAGAGTATGTTACTTTCTCATATTATTATTTGTGAGGAAGACAAATTATTCTAATAAGTGAACATATGAGGGAGACTAGGTGGTAACAGTGCAAGAACCAAAGTTAATAGTCCGAAAATAGACTAGAGTTAATAGTCTGAAAATACTCTAAAATTGTAAGCTACTTAATGAAATGAATATTAAAGAACCCCAGGAGTTAATTCCATTTTCTCCTACCATTTTGTGGATTTTTTACTTATCAGTTAGCACCTTACACATTCACGCTCCCACTTTGTAAATGTTTCTTTGCTATAGATACACATAAAATCACATCTCTCCACTGTTAGAAAAAAGAGAATTATAATTTTATCTATCTCTTTTTTTAACTTATCAAACTTCCTAAAAATAAATATTACTAGTCATGTGCAGTGGCTCATTCCTGTAATCCTAGGTACTGAGGAAATTGAGATCTGAGGATTGTGGTTCAAAGCCAGCCCAGGCACTAAAGTAGGTAAGACTCTTATCTCTGGTTGACAACCAGAAAACTGGAAATGGCACTGTGACTCAAGGAATAGGACAGTAACCTGAGCTGAAGAGCTAAGAGAACAATGCCCAAGCCCAGAGTTCAAGTCCCACAACCTACCAAAAAAAAAAAAAAGGAATTATTACCAATATTCTGTATTAATTTCCCCTTCTGATATTTTTTCTTACTAACACCTCACTGAACCTGGTTTTCTAAAGGTCACCAATATATACTGTGTACTACATTTTAATCTGTACTGCTGTGTGCAGTACTCAGCATTAATCATGTTTCTTACAGACTAAACTGCCAAGTACCTATTTCCATCCATCCATATCTCACTTATAGATTATATCCATTTATATGAATTAGTAGTGAAGTTATCAGCATTTGAGAGTGGATTCCCTCACACCTAGTCAAGAGCATGTTAAAACATTTTAGAAGACATTTCAAAATTTATAAGGTATATTTTTTTTTTGGGGGGGAGGGGAGGTCATGGGGCTTGAACTCTAGACCTGGGCTCTTCTGGTGGTTAATTGGAGATGAGAGTCTCATGAACTTTAATGCCCTGGCTGGCTTTGAATGGTCATTCTCAGATCTCAACCTTCTGAGTAGCTAAGATTACAAGCATGAGCCACTGTGCCCAGCTTGAAGAATCATTTTTAAGAAACAGAAGGGTCCAGCAGTTTGGCCTAGTGGTAGAGTGCTTGCCTAGCATGCACAAAGACCGGGATTCAATTCCTTAGTAACACATACACAGAAAAGGCTGGAAATGGTGCTGTGGCTCAAGTTAGTAGATTGCCAGCCTTGAGAAAAGCCCAAGGACCGTGCTCAGACCCTGAGTTCATGCCCCAGGACTGGCAGAAAAGAAAAGAAACAGAAAAGTGCATAACTGGGGAAAGTATAAAGATTCAAAAATGTGAACTGTGTCATTATTTAAAGATAATTGCAGTATAGTTAATTACCCAATCATAACTGGATAAGCTGAGGGTTTTTTTCTTTCTTTCCTTTTCACAGCTTTTGTGTGTGTGTGTACGTATGTATGTTCATACGTGAGGATACTCAGAGCCTCAGCAAGTGCTTGATAGGCTATCTTGTTCTCAGTTTTACCTAATATGCATATTTATGATTTGTATCTCCATAGTCCCCCCTCAGCCCTAGAAGCAAATTTTCAGCTGCCTTCTGGAATTTGTTTTAATCTGTAATATATAAAATGTATTATCAGAAATTTCTTTTTCTCATCCTTTCTGATTAAAGGGGTTCCTCTTCCTTCTTTGGGTAATGAAAATGGCACCATCTTCCTCAACCAAATAAACTCAGAATCTTTTGAATCATCTTTCTTTTTTTCCCTTATATATTTTTTATTGTAATTAATAGAAGGGTTACATTATATTTGCCAGATAGAAGGTGCATTAATTCACATACATTGATACCCTTTCTCATGTCTTGGTCCCCATTTCCCTCCCCCCTACCTCCACCCCTCATCTTGTTTTTCCCCCTTCCCTATCCAATTTCAAATCACCAAACACAAATATATCCAATATATCAGATAACCAAGTGAGATACTGTAACAATATGGGATAACCAAGGGACAGCAAAAGAGATGAGAGATAGCATAGTACATTAAGGACAACAATCACTCATTATATGGCTTTTGTTTCCATATCCTAGAGGTCCTTTCATTTAGGGTCATACTATATGGCCTTATGTATCTAGGTTTTGCTCTATTGCAAATCTCTGCTATGAGAGCCCAAGGTTTCTACTGATTATGACAAATGAGGGAAACCATTGAGCCTATGTTCCTTTGAGTCTGGCTTACTTCATTTAATATGATTTTTTCCAGGTCTTTCCATTTCCTTATAAATGGTGCAATGTCGTTCTTTCTGATGGCAGCATAGAATTCCACATCCTTGTTGATCATGCTATACATTCTTTTTTGCCTGAATATATCTACTCCTCAAAAACCTACTACTCTACTTCAAGGGTAGATTAGTGAAAGCTGTATGTTTTGGGGTTTTTTTGTTGTTGTTGTTTGGGGAAGTTTGTAAGGTTTTTTTGGTGCCACTCCTGGGGCTTGAACTCGGCTTGGCTGTGTCGTGAGCAGGTGAAGTAATTCACCAATAGGCAGGTAATATGATGCAGCATAGTTTATTGATTTAACATAGCAGAGTTTACACTATGTGCTAGTTACTATATTCTAGTCCTCAATTGCCTAATTCTAATCTGCCTATCCAGCCTATCTGCTGGTCTCACCTCTCCAACATCTCTTAGTCCCAAATTCAAACAGGATCTGCCGTCAGTTGTTAGATGCAGCTCCCAGTCCTGCCACAGTGTGAGTTCCAGGGCCACACGATGAGTCTCAGTCCTCATGGGTCCTCTCAGGCAAGGAGCAGCTTCTATATGGCCAAAGATCCTTGAACCTCAATCTCAGTTAAGGCCAGCAGAAGTGCTGTCCCTCATTCTGGGTCCTTTGCTTATATTGGTCCTTGGCCTGCTCCTTAATGGCCCAAATTCCTTCTTGCTTGATTCGGATTGGTTACACCTTCATCCTTGCTTGGTCTGGATTGGTAACACCTTTGATCAGTGGTGCCCAGAGATGTGCTGGTACTATTATTCTCTTTCCTGTGCCCAGGTATCTGGGCTCTTAGGTCTTTTATGATTGCTCTATCTTGTAAGCCATGCTCCTGACAGTTCCTGTGGTTACAGTCATATGTGTCCTTGCATCAGTTTTATCTCCCACGTCCATATGGCTTTAGATACAAGTTTGTATTGGCAATATATTTCTTTAAGTATTTTAGCTGCATTTCATCCCATTGTTTTTCATTCCAATCATATTCATTTAGTATTTTCATATCATATTCATTATTCTAGTATTCTCACATCATATTCTTTATGTTATTATTTTCACATCATTATCTTCTCTTCTACCTTCACATCTTTATGCTCATAATAGGCTGCTATCCCTGAGCTTTATTGCTTAAGGCTAGTGCTGTACCCCTTGAGCTACAGCTCCATTTTGGGATTTTTTTGTTGTGGTGGTGGTTGTTGTTTTGTTTTTGTTGGTTAATTGGACATAAGACTCTCATGGACTTTTCTGCTCAACCTGGCTGATATCTTGGTATGAGCCAGTTGGCCTACCTGTTAGCTGATGATTTTATAGCATATACTTTTTACTCATAAGGTTACTTTACAAGTCCTTACTAGGTCTCCAATTGAAATTCTGTTCATTACCTTAAGTACTAAATGCCACTAAGTCACTTACTAGATTCAGTCATTCTCTGCATGACAAACCTGTGTCACTCCATTCTACCTCCCTTTACACTTACACTTTCCCATGTGGTTGAAAGTTCTTTGAAGACAAGAAAAATAACTTATATTTCTTCATTTTATAAAAGATAATATTTTTGTAGATAAAATTTTAAATCTTTGAATTTACACAGTGGGGTTTTTTTTCTACCAACTTTTTTTCCCATTGTGAAATACATTTGTCATATTGTAAAATGAATTTTGACATTTATTTACCACTTAGATTCTAGGACACTATATTACAGAAGGTAAGTGTATGAAATTGTGTGTGATGGAATTCAAAAACATTCTTAAAGCATGATTTTCTAACTCTTTAAATTTTGTTTCAGAAAGACACATCTCAATTCAAAGGCAACTTGCTGATCTAGAGAAACTGGCTTTTGTAACTGAAGGAGACTTTGATCCTACCAGTTCATTGAACTCAGATAATCTTGATGCAGGTAATTCCATTTGAGGAATTTTTTTTTCTTCTTACTGAGTTATTACCTTTCAGCTCATGAAAATGGTTTGCTAAGAATAGGTTGGTTACTTCCTATTGAACAAGAACAGAAGTAAAAATAATTTTTAATACAGAAAATAGATTCTTTCTATTTTTGCAAAAGTGTTGTAGAATAAATTTTTTACCTCATCAAGGAAATTAAAATCTCATGCCTTAGCCTATATATTCTGTAAGGCAACTAACTGTACTAGCTACAAGTTACAGAAGTTAAAATTATTATTATTATTATTATTTTTACCAGTCCTGGCTTGAACTCAGGGCCTGAACACTGTCCTTGGATTTTCTCAAGGCTAGAGCTCTACCACTTGAGCCACAGTACCACTTCTAGCTTTTTCTATGTTTGTGGTTCCAAGGAATTGAGCCCAGGTCTCCGTGCATGGTAGGCAAGCACTCTACTACTAGGCCAAACTCCCAACCCAATGGTTAAAATTATTTTATGTAGAAGAAATCCCAAGCCAGACAGTTTAAGGTTGTTAATGCAGGATTTCTTGATGTTGTCCATGCTCCTTCTGCTCTGCTTAGTTCTTGGACTTTGTTTTTTTGGTTTTTTTTTTTTTTTTTTTTTTTGCCAGTGCTGGGACTTGAACTCAAGGCCTGCACATTGTCCTTAGGTTTTCTCAAGGCCAGAGCTCTACCACTTAAGCCATAGTACCACTTCCAGCTTTTTTTATATATGTGGTACCGAAATTGAACCCAGGTCTTCGTGCATGCTAGGCAAGCACTCTGCCACTAGGTCAACTCCCAGCTCCAGTTCTTGGATTTTTGTCACAGTTACTTCCTGGTTTCTTGAAGTAGACATAGACATATTAAAAAAAATGTACCTATTCTGTATGATCAAGTGAATTACTGATTATTTCTGTGTATTCTATTGCTTTAAACCTAAATTTTATATCTTAATTCTTATACAAATTGGAATTGGGGATTTGAATTCTTTCACATACATTACATTTATAATTAATACTTATGGTTTGGTGATCCATATTTTTGTCAGGAATGTGCTGTAATGAAGAAGGACAGATGTATAAAATCAATAATAAAATTATATTCAAGATTCTAACCATGTGTCATGTCTCCAAATAACAATTACATTGATGATTATTTCCATCTTATGTTATTCTAGCCTTATGTTTGTTTTTGTTGTTGCCAAACTAGTAGAGAAATAGCACAGGGGATGCTTATATATCTCTTTCTAGCCCTATTCCCTTCCATGAGTCTGATCAGTGCTGGCCTTTCTCCTATCCAAAATCCTGAGTGATTGTGGGTAATGATCATTTTGACTGAAGAGTGTATTATATAGGTCATCATTTCCTTGACTTCGTTGTTCCCAGTGGCAAAAGTATTAACTAACCATAGAGAGGAGAGCTTTAAGGTAGAAAGTCAGTTGCTGATCATGTGCTACTATGCTTTTAAGCTACTTCCTGGGTCTGGAAAAATGATTTTTCCTGAGAGTTAAACAAGATTTAAGTAAGAATCAGGAAGAACACATGGAGAGGTCTCCTGTTCTTTTGTGTGGCTGAATCCAGTCATTAGTAGCCTGATATATGTTGTGCTTTATTGATTCTTTTTTTCTTTTTAAGGGAATAAGCAAGCTTGTCCATTGTGCCCTAAAGAAAAATTCAGAGCTTGTAATAGCCATAAGCTTCGTCGTCACCTCCAAAATTTACACTGGAAAGTCTCAGTCGAATACGAAGGTTGGTATTTTTGTCCTTAGGATAGAAAGATAGGTAGACAGACAGACAGACAGACAGACAGACATTGCAACATATACTTCATGACAAAAACTTGAAATTAAAACAAAAGGTAAGCCTGGCACAGGGACTCATGCCTGTAATCCTAGCCACTCAGTAGTCTGAGATCTGAGGATCAAGGTTCAAAGCCAGCCCGACACAAAAGGACCTGAGACTCTTTATCTCCAGTTAACCTCTAGAAAATGGGAAATGGGGCTTGGCTCAAGAGTAGGGCAGTAGCCTTGAGCTGAAGAACTCAGGGATAGTTCCCAGGCAGAATTCAAGCACCATGACCCACCAAAAAAGAAAAAAAAGTAAACAATGGCATCTACATACCGTGAAATGTAATACAGCCACTGGGAAGAGTACATTCTTCAAACAAAAATATATAGGAAAGAAGTGAAGACTTTATAACATTTCATTTGGATGTAAAAAGTTCCCCCACAAATGTGTGTGTTTATGTGTCTGTCACACACAAAGACTTGTATATGATCATGTGAAAATAGAAATTATCAAACTTGTCTGCAGTTTTCAAACAAACTGGGTTAAACAGGTGGTGTGACATACCTAGAAAAACCTAGAACTGGTGCCATAATCAGTTTCTTACTAGTCCTAGTTAGAGACACTCACTCACTCTCTTTCACATATGTGTGTGTGTGTGTATACACATATATATACACATATATATGCACATATATATAGAGTGTGTGTGTGTGTATATATATATATACATATATATATATAGCATAATTGCCTAGCATGAGCAAGTGTATGGGTTTAATTCCCCAGTAATGCGAAAGAGAAGAACACAAAATATGTATAGTAAATTATAATAGTTTCTTGCCCAAAGAAAATTGTTCCTTTAACTTAAAAGATCTCTTGTATCCTTCATTTAAGCCCTTATTTAACATTTAGATTTAGTTTCCAGGTTATTTCTTTCTGCGATTTCCTTATTCATAGGTATAGGGTTTCTCAGATACATTAAATTATTGGGTTATTTCACAATATTTAAGTAAATAGACATAATAGTTTTCATCTTTTCTTCTCTTTTATTTTGCCAGTGCTGGGGTTTGAATTCAGGACCTGGGCACTGCCTTTGAGCTTTCTCAAGGCTAGAGCTCTACTACTTGAGCCACAATACTACTTCTGGCTTTTACTGTGTATATGATACTGAGGAATAGAACCCAGGGCTTTGTGCATGCTAGGCAGGCACTCTACCACTAGGCCATGCTCTCTGCTCAGTATTTGTCTTTCATGAGCAAGTTTCAAAGTGGTTGCAAATATATTGAGTATAGAAGTAACAAGATGCATTGTTGGGATGACAGATGTGAAAGAAAGCTGAGAATGCTTACTCTTGAGTAAGGAAATAGCAGAAGAATATGACTCAGTGGTAGAGCAGTTGCCTACTGTTCATAAGGCTCTTGAGTTTTTTCTCAGCAACTCAAAGAAAACAAAAAAAGGAATCAGTGAGTTTAATCTTGACAAGTTTTGAGATACTGACCATAGATTAGCCATGGATCCTTAATAGGCAGTTGGAAAAAGTTATTAGTAACAAGAGCTGTGATTTAGGATTCCTTACCATGAGGAAGATACTAGAAATTATGAAAGGAATTAAAAGCTACCAAGGATAAAGCCAAGCCAGTGGCTCAGATCTCTAATTTTAGCTACTTAAGAGGCCAAGACCTGGAGGATCACGATTCAAAGTCAGCTTAGGCAGGAAAATCCTTAGACAATGAACAAGCAAAAAGCTGGACTGCAGTTGTAGTTCAAGCAGTAGAATACCAGCTGAGCAAATGTAAGGTCCTGAGTTCAAGACCTGGTACTGGAAGGATAAAAAAGTTGCTAAGGGCCAGGAGTTTGGCCTAGTGGTAGAGTGCACAAAGACCCGGGTTCGATTCCTCGGTACCACATACATAGAAAAAAGCCGGAAGTGGTGCTGAGGCTCAAGTGGTAGAATGCTAGCCTTGAGAAAGTCCAACGACTGTGCTCAGGCCCTGAGCCCAAGCCCAGGACTGGCAAAAAAAAAAAAAAAAAAAAAAGTTGCGTAGCCCACCAGTCTAAGGAATATCTACATTTTAAAATATGAGAATGAATAAAACCTGTAAAGTAGACTCAAAAGGGTGAGAAGAAAAACAAGTTCAAACGATGTCATAGATGAAGTAGAGTCATTATAGTGACAAATGCAGCAGGAGATAAAGATGATAAAGCTTAAGTTGGCAGAAAATAGATGAAAAGAACTGAATGCCAAAAATGTGAAATGACTATCCAAGATAAAATAGTCATGAAAGACCAGAATTTAACCTGATTTTCTGTATTTGTTTCTGCCTATCTCATGAACAAACTGAAGCAAACTCCACATAATTTTGACATTGCAAATACAAGGTTAATTCCAGTTATCAGTGTTTATAGTTTTTAATATTGAGTATTAAATGAACAATTATAAGACAACCAGTCCTTCTTTGTTGTAGGTTTCAGGATGTGCATCTGTCATTTACCTTGTAGACCAGTAAAACCAAACATTATTGGAGAACAGGTAATAAAATATTAGACTTTTTATTTTAGATTCAGTTGTCTTTAAAGAGTACAATATTTTCTTGCTTTCAAACTACATTTGATCTTACTCAAAAGCCAAGAAGCTATTCTTGATTTAAAAATAAAACCTGTTTAGCATTCCATTTACCTTAAAATTCTTATCTGAGTGCTTGCAGATGATCATGGTAGAAAAAGTATGAAATGTTTAAGAAGGAAGTATTGTATTGAACTTCTCATTTTATAGCTTTTACTTTCAGTGAAGTTTCTCCTGTGTTGAAAATGAAAACCCATTGCCAGATGTTAGTGGTTCATACCTATAAAGTAAGATCTGAGGATCAAGTTTCAAAGCCAGTCTACACAGGAAAGTCCATGAGACTTTTATCTCCAATTAACTGCCAGAAAACCGGAACTGGCACTGTGGCTCAAAGCCTTGAGCTGGACCCAGACCAGACCCATAGTTCAAGTCCAACAACAGACAATAAAAAGAAAAACAACCCTTTGAAAATGAATTTTGATCCCGGAATAAGTGCTTTAATATTCTGTAAGCTAATGTCCTATTATAAATTCCATACCCATTCATATATATATGTATATATATATGTATATATATGTATATATATATATAAATCCTTTGAAGTTGAAAGAACCAAGGAATTGAAATACCAATAACTTTTAAAAAATGTATGTTTTTTCAACACAAAGACTTTTTAGTAATATTCCTTGGGTGCCTTTTATCCTACTGGTGCTTGTTTTGTATTTTGAGTTTTTTTTTAATGGGATGGGGGGTAGGGGAAATGGTAAAATGCCAGGGGGAAACTTTTTATTTTTCTAATTAAATTAATTAATTGGTTTTGTATTTGTTTTAGTACTGGGACTTGAACTCGGGGCTAGGGTATTCTTTCTTAGCTTTTTCTCTCAAGGCTGTCAGGTACTGTACCATTTGAACCACTCCTTCATTTTGGAAAAAGTGTTCCTTGTGGGCTGTGAATGCAGTGTCTTGGTAGAGCATTTACCTACCATACATAAGCAGCAACAGCAAAAACAAAAAGCCCAAAATATTGTTATAAACGGTTAAGTTACTGCAAGAAACTGCATAAAAGCTGATGGTATACACATGTATTCCCAGCACTGGAGAGACAGTAAAGAGGATGAGTTGTAGACCAGCTTGAGCTATATGGCTCAGCCAGGCCACCTAGGTAGACTTGTCTCAAAAAAAGAAACAAAGGGATTTGCTATAATGTGGCAAGTGAAAGGAAGTAGCAGTCAAAACTGAGGAAGAGCCATTGGAGAAAGGTTTTGTTGGGGATGATAGTGGTGGTATTTTCAGGAAAATGAGAAATTCTGAAGAACTGTTTACTTGAAAAATTACTTGTTACTATGTTCCCAGCATTGAATCTGAATTTGAACTGGCTCAAATTTTCAGAAATCTTAAGAAATGATCGCCAAATACAGCTATCATTAAAAATTAAATTAAAAGTAGACAAGATATAAAATGAAAAGGCAAAGGTGATGAATATTAAAAACTCAACCATCCCTAGTTATTGTACTACATTTTACTATTATCTCTGCCCTTCCAGTTTTATCTGCATAGTATCATTACTTTCAAAAGGTAAAATAAAGGCCAGGAGTTTGGCCTAGTGGTAGAGTGCTTGCGTAGCATGCACAAAGACCCAGGTTCGATTTCTTGGTACTACATACATACATAGAAGAGCCGGAAGTGGTGCTGTGGCTTAAGTGGTAGAGCTCTAGCAGACTTGAGAAAGGCCAAGGACAATGCTCAGGCCCTGAGTTTTACCATCAAGTCTAGGACAGACTCTAGTGTATTTGCAACTTTAAACTTGTGTTTTACTATTGTACTAATCTATAAAAATCCCTATGTGATAGATATCCAGTAAAATGGGTGCCCACTACCATTGTATCATTTGTTCAGCTACAATCACCAGAAGGACCGACATGTTAGGGCATGTTAGACGCCATGTGAATAAAGGAGAGACTAAATCCAGGTACATTGCTGGTAAGTTGAGCCATCTCATTAACATATTGATAAGTAGATACTTCAATTCCAATAATCTAGTTGTTTTTTCCAGATCCTTAGATAATATATATTGATTTAACTAAGTTATTTAGTTGAGTACTGTTTTATTTGTGTGATGTTGCCAATAACATTAGAGCTAGTCATAATAGATTCCAACAAATAGTATAAGCCAAGCTTGGTGGTATTAACCTATAATCCCAGTACTCAGGAAGCTAAAGCAGGAGGATTTCAAGGCCATCTTAGAAGACTACACAACAGGACTTTTTCTTAATAACAACATAACTTTAAAAAAAAAACACAGCTGATAAATAGTACAAGCACAAGTGACAGTGACACTGAAGTAAATATGGATAACTTGACAGGTTATTCCTACTGATGGCTTTTAAGTCAGTAACTGTATTATAGTTATTGTACAATAACTAAAAGAAAGATCTTTATTTTAAGTGCTAACAGATCTCAAAAATGAAATGAACCCTATATTATCACTTAATTTCTCACAGAACCTCATTCATCATGGTTGATACTGTAAGATGGGTGGCATGCTTCTTCAGTGAGGATAGAAAAATATTTAACATTAGGAAAGGCTACTTTTGTTGGCATTATAGATGTCAACAAAAATAGATGGTTGCTATTTTGTCAACTTCTGATTGTAATTTTATTAAAATTCTACAGATAAAATTAACCCAAATTTCCCCACAGATGATTGTATTTATCTTTGCCACATACATATTTACCCATTACTTGAATTTATAGCTTAAGTATTTTGTTGTATGCCTTCTTTTCTTTTCTTTGTTTTGGTGTTTTAATTGTAGACACTTTCCCGCCTGGCTTTGAACTGTTATCCTTAGAGCTCTGCCTCCTGAGTACTTAGGATTATAGGCACGTGCCATGGGCACTCAGCCTCTAATATATACCTTTTTTGGGTTTGGTTTGGGGATTTTTTTTATGTGTCAAATCAGAGCCTGGCTGCTGCCCCTGACTTTTTTGCTATGCCACTTCAGCCATAGCTCCACTTTTGCCTTTTTGGTGGTTAGAGATTAGAATCTTTCAGACTTTCTTACCCAGGCTGGTTTCAACCCTTGATCCTAGGAATATAGGTTTTATGGTTTGAGCCACTGGACTTATATATTGCTTTAAAGAAATAGTAAAAGTCGGGCTGGGAGTTTGGCCTAGTGGTAGAGTGTTTGCCTAGCATGCACGAAGACCCGGGTTCAATTCCTCGGTACCACATACATAGCAAAAAGCCGGAAGTGGTGCTGAGGCTCAAGTGGTAGAGTGCTAGCCTTGAGAAAGTCCAAGTAAAATAGTAAAAGTCCAAGAAATAGTAAAAGCCATCTAAATGCAATTTTTTGTTTAAAACTATGAGAAATCATTCTGAAGGTCAGAATTTTTTTTTTTTTTTTTTTTTTTTTTTTTTTTGCCAATCCTGGGCTTGAGCTCAGGGCCTGAGCACTGTCCTTGGACTTTCTCAAGGCTAGAGCTCTACCACTTGAGCCTCAGCACCACTTCCGGTTTTTTCCTATATGTGGTACCGAGGAATTGAACCCGGGTCTTCATGCATGCTAGGCAAGCACTTTAACCACTAGGCCAAACTCCCGGCCCCAAGGTCAGAATGTTTTATTTTTTTTTTTTAATTTTTTTTTTAATTTTATTTTTTTTATTGTAATTAGTAAAAGGGTTACATGATATTTGCCAGATAGAAGGTGCATTAATTCACATACATTGATACCCTTTCACATGTCTTGGTACCCATTTCCTTCCCCCCCACACACCCCCCACCTGTCACTCAAACTGATGGAATACAATCATGCAGATGTTCATTTTCTAATGATTATATCACAGTGAAATGTACTTAGCACTCAAACTATTCAGACAAAACGTAGTACTTAAATAATCTTGAAGATACTGTAAGGTTTTATGTTGTCTTAAACTCCTCGTAGGTAAAATAATAAGAGATATTGTTACACTAGGCATTCCAGTATTACGAATGCATTTTCTTCCATTCATTCAACTAGGTTCAACTTTTTCTAGAGACACTGATGAATAAATCTTGTTTTAGTCTTTGGTTTGCTACTTTCTATATATCCATCCTTTCACTATAATACAAAATAATAAAGTTATGTTTGTAAGTGTATATTGTTTAAGATGTTTGGAATATCTTATATTTCCCTGAATGTTTTTTTTCCACAATAGTGTCTACTGCTAAACCGTCAAATGAAATTATGAAGGAAACAGATACAGATGTACAAGTTTGTCCTAACTATTCTATACCTCAGAAAACAGATTCCTATTTTAATCCGAAAATGAAGCTAAATCGGTAAGATCAATTCAAAATAGGGTTATGGGATATTTTGAATAATGAAAACCTTTTAAGTTCATATGTGTTAATATACTAAAATTAAAAATGATACAAAATGACAATCATCTATTGTAACATTTTCTCAAAATTATGGTTTCCTTTGTTTTAGCTACAAAGGCAGTTTCTTTACTAGAGAGTAAAATAGGACTTATTTTATATAGTTAAACTCAAATAGGCTTGTATCTTTGTAGGTAAGTTTTGTTAAAAAAAACTAAATGAATGTTTGTTAACTAGAAAGGAGTCATTGCTTAATTTCACTAATTTTTAGATCTTATTTATTAAATTAGGCATATATAATTAGATCATATTTCAAAAGTCTTTAGTGATGAAGCCATAGTAACTGAAAATTATTTCAGATTATTACTTCCTTCTAGGCAGCTAATATTCTGTACATTGGCTGCTCTGGCTGAGGAACGAAAACCTTTGGAATGTCTAGATGCTTTTGGAGCCACTGGTAAGTGAAGAAGATTTTTGAAATCCCATTTGATTTGTCCAGTATCTTAAGATGCTTATATGGATATCATATTTTTAAAAAGAAAACAACTTTTCCTAGGACTCTGTAGACATAATGTTTTATTTTATAAATTAATATGTATCTATGATATACAAACCCTTAGCCTAATTTTGATTATGTTCTAAAAACTAAGTGCCAGTGATTGTATATAGAGATTCCCTTCTTGAACACTCATTTGTTAAACATGTCATTTGAAATATGATGTTAAAATCAATGTTAATAAATTCTTTAATAAAAAAAAAGAAAACTTTTTTTTTGTACTTGGCTTGAAATCAGGCCTGATAGTCTTGTTTGGCTTGTTTGTTCAACCAGTGCTTTACCATTTGAACCATACCATTAGCCCAGCTTTTTCCTGGCTAATTGGATTTGGAACCTCAAAGACTTTTCTGCCTAAGCTAGTTGTGAACTCAGGTCTCAGCCTTTTGAATAGGTCAATTACATGAGGATCCACTTGCACCTGCTGACAAAAATGTTGTCAAATAAAACAAAATCTTGCTTTCTCCTCCCAAGTGTTAGGATTACATGCATGCTACCATGCCCACCTCTGATAAGGACTTTATAAGAAATACAACTAAAACACTATTATTATAGCTAAAAAGCAAGCCTTAGTTGCAATCCACCTACTTCAAGTTTCCCATCATTTTTAGATTGACAAACAGGAACATTGGGACCTGCTTCCCATTTCCCTCTATAGAAATGGAGTCTCAGACTTTTTCTTCCTCCGCTGCCCAGGAACCATGATGCTTTCTTTTTTTGTTTTTTCAGTTTTATTATAAAGTTGTTATACAAAGGGGTTACAGTTACATAAGTAAGACAGTGAGTACATTTCTTGTTAAACATTGTTAATCCCTTTTGTTTTTCTCCCACTCTCCCTCCCCCTGGAACCATGATTCTTGATTTCAGCCTTCCATGGGTGTTGACAGGCACTGTACCAGCTATGAGTTCAAGAGGGGGTCTCATGAACCTTTTTCCTTAGCATAGCCTTAAATCACAATCTCACTCTGTTTCTCAATTAGCTAACATTACAGGTGGGAGCCACCTGTACCCATGTTCAGAATAAATATTTTTTGATTGTTTCATGATATCTAAATTCCTTCTTAATCTACCATCCCTTCTGACCTTAGAGAGAGAGAATGTGTGTGTGTATATGTTAACCTTTGGCCTGGAATTTCTAACCATCTAGATTTTTATTGATTCTAGTGTCATCCATTGCACATGTAACATAGTTTGATCAGATTCAATAGGAATTAATTTATTTCAAGAATACTTGTTCACTGTAATCAAGAGCAACTGATAGCTCTTTTATGTTGTGCTGATCATTGCCTAGCCTTTAGTTTTAAATTGAGACTATTTTCGCAAAAGACCTAAAAATAAAGATAGAAGCGATAGAAAATCTCTAAAAAGCCACTGTACTACTCATTGAAATCTTCCTTAAGATTATTATATTGCACACTGGGAAATCTTGTACCAGTGGGTGAGAGAACATTTGTAAACTGTCCTTCATAAGTCCTAATGGGTAAAACAGTGTTGAAAAGAGAAACTGTTGAGCCAAAAGTCCCAGCTCTCTATGGTTTTATTACCATAGGAAATTGTGCTCAATTTTCTCATCTGTAACAGTAAGGAGTACTAAAACCCATACAGTATTAAAATTTTAAGTAAGTTAATAGAATTAAAGTGATTAGAACAATAATACATGGTTTAACAATTGTTATCTAAGTATTAGGTATTATTGTTATTGCTATTGTCATTATCATTAAGTATAAATATGATAAAAGTTATGAGATGATGAGCTGATATTTAGCAGGCCATATCCTCTGAATCTCTTGGAAATGAAAGGTGAATCATATTTTATTTCTCCCTTTGCCTCTACTGACCACATATCAGCTAAGCCCCAGATCTGTTTAATGTATCACACTCCTTTTCTATTCTGTATTTGCCAGTTTAAAGATTTGATGGTATCTATTGCTGTAATCTCTAATTAGTATCTTTGCTTATAGTGATTGCTCTGCCTCTAAGAATGTCTTGCCTGCTGCTGCCAAAAATAGACATTCCTCGGAGGTGGCACCATAATAATGTTACTTCTCAGTTTATTGCCCAGAGTACACATTGCTCAATAACAATTTAATATGTCCTTCATATTAATTTTTCCCAATATTTTTCCTAGTGTACTCTCTTTGTCTTTATTCTGGACTGGAGTTAGAACTCAGGCTTTACACTTTCTAGTCAGGTACTCTACCACATGAGTCATTCCAATTCCATCAGTCTTTTTTGTGTTACTTGTTTTTTGAGATAAAGTCTTGCTTTATGCCTGAGCTAGTCTTGTCTATGATCCTCCTATCTGTGCTTCCCCCATAGCTGGCATAACAGATGTGCAAAACTTTTTGCCCAGGCTGGCCTCAAACTATGATCCACCAGTCTTCACCTCCCAAGTAGTTTGGATTACAGGCTTGAGCTACCATATCCAACTTCTAACCTTTACTTTTTAATGGGCCTTTGGAAATTTCTATCAGGTTTGTAGCAGCTATTTTGTATGTTTTCAGTCCCTGAAGTGAGGATGTTCAGTCTTATAAATTTATTGTGAAGATATGAAAAGAATATATTTAAAGTCTATAACATATAGTAGATATTATTTCCATTTATAAGACATAATATGGAGAAGAAAGTGAATATTTCTAATACACAGGAGACCTTCTAATACATATTGTGCTGGGCTTGTATCATTTACCATGTCTAGTTAATGAATTGTTCCTTTTTTATGACCAATCTAATGCTATGGAAAACATGTGAGAAAGTGTTTTCTGATTGAATTCTTCTCAGTCATTTGTTTACATGTACAACATTGTTTTTCATTAACAAGCAAGCTTTTGTGCACTATTTGAAATTTTTGGTCCTGGAAAGTTAGTTATGCATTTTGGTGCTTAGAGTAAACTTCAGAAGTAGGACTTCAACTTCCCTTCCTCCTTTCTAGCAGAATAATCCCACTTTTATTGTATATTACATATCTTCCACTTTTTATTAAAAAGGTATAAGTAGAACAACAATATTGCACGAACTAAAATAAAAATTTTATTTGAACAAGAAGCATCTGAAAATTATAAGAAATATTAATAAAACCTATTTGGTACATGTTTTTGTGATAGTTTTTTTTTCTTTTTTTCTTTTTTTATTGCCAGTCCTGGATTTGGGCTCAGGGCTTGAGCACTGTCCTTGGACTTTCTCAAGGCTAGCATTCTGCCACTTGAGCCTCAGCAGCACTTCTGGTTTTTTGCTATGTATGTGGTACCGAGGAATCAAACTCGGGTCTTTGTGCATGTTAGGCAAGCACTCTACCACTAGGCCAAACTCCCGGCCCCCTGATAGCTTTATAGTGAGGAAAAATAGACTAGTAAGAGCTACTTATGAAAATATTAAGGTTTTAAAGGAATTTGTTATTATATTCCTTATTGTTTTTATTATTTAATAATTACAACTAAACCAACATGTTTTCTTTCCTATATCTCCTAAGGGATAATGGGATTACAATGGGCAAAACACCTTGGAAATGCAGTCAAAGTTACAATTAATGACATGAATGAAAATTCTGTGACATTGATCCAGAAAAACTGCCATTTAAACAAATTGAAAGTGGTGGTAGACAGTAAAGAGAAGGAAAGTGGAGATTGTCTTGGAGAAGAAGAACAAAATCTTGGTAACATTAAGGTGACCAAAATGGATGCCAATGTATTGATGCATTTGAGATCTTTTGATTTCATGTAAGTGAAAAAGATTTGCTACGTCACATACTAAATTGTCCTGGAAATTTTTTGAGGGGTGGCAAAGTCAGTTGAGAGTAGTTGTTTATTGTCATAAAGTTTTTAACATTATCCTAACATATGTAATAAGAAAATTTTCTAGCATTTCAAATAAAATATATGGGCCTGAACTTTTTCTTAGCTGATTTATCTTTACATTTTATTTTATATCATTTTATTGTATTAAAACAATTATGTATCTAAAAATCAACTTACAAAGGACTTCTTTGTTACTTTGTTTTGTTTCTATTTTTTGGTTTCTTGAGACAAAGTTTCACTATGTAGCTGAGGCTGGCATTGAACTAGAGTTTATTGTATATTATAGACTGTCCTCTAATTCTGAGTTCTTGGGCTTCTATCTGGCAAGTTGCTGGGATTACAAGTGTGCACTACTTTAGGATTTAAGGAATTTCATCATTAGAAATAAATATTATTTTGGTTACCAATTTGAGTTTAAATATATCTGATTTCTTTCTAATTTTAGACACCTAGACCCCTTTGGAACATCAGTGAACTATCTAGATTCTGCATTCAGAAATATAAGAAACCTTGGCATAGTATCAGTCACTTCTACAGATATCAGTTCCTTATATGCCAAAGCACAGCATGTTGCCCGGCGTCACTATGGATGTAACATTGTCCGAACTGAATATTACAAGGAACTAGCAGCCAGAATTGTGGTAGCTGCAGTGGCAAGGTACAGTGTGCCTAATATGATTTTGGTGTATGACTGAAAGTGATACTACAAATGTCTTATTTTTCAAAATATGCTTGGGATATAAATTCTGTATTCTAAATTTGGTATGCTTTAATGTATGTGTAATCTTACATTCTATTAAAACTTTAACAGTTTATATCTGGTGGAGACCAATGGTTCATATTTGTAATCCTCCCTACTCAGAAGGCTGAAATCTGGGGATCAAATTTTGAAGCTAGCTCAGGCAAGAAAGTCTATGAGACTCTTAATTTCTAATTAACCACAAAAAAGCCAGAAATGGAACTGTAGCTCAAGTGATAGAGCACTAGCCTTGAGCAAAGATCAGGGACAGTACCCAGACCCTTAGTTCAAGCCCTAATATCAGTAACACAAAAAAAGTTTGTATCTGAAGTATTTAGTTTACACTCCAACTTAAAATGTTACAACTAAAGTTGTAAGACAGAAAAGCCAGTGAAAATTGATTTCAGATCTGCCTATTTTAACAAGATATAGGGTATATAGCAGGTAACAACATGAAAAAGGAAAACCAAATATTTAAGTTAGATATATTTGTTTTGTATCTAGTTTTTTAGATAGACTGAATAAAAATTAAGGCTTATATTCTTGTGCAAAATGAATTTAGAAAACAAGAAGTTCTGTTTCTTGTCCAGATTTCTAGGTAGTTGAAAAAAAACCTGAAGACTATTTGAACACTTTTTACATGAAGATTGTTATGCTAGAAGAATAGCAAGTGGTTTATCTAGTAGGACTTAATCCAGAAAGTTATTAGTGGGGGAGGGGGGGAGGAACATGGCCTAGTGGTAGAGTGCTCGCCTAGCATTTATGAAGCACTGGGTTTAATTCCTCTGTTCCACACACACAGAAAAAGCCAGAAGTGGTGCTGTGGCTCAAGTGGCAGAATCCTTGGGAAAGCCGAAGGACAATGCTCAAGCCCTGAGTTCAAGTCACAGGACTGGCAAAAAAAATATTTTTTTAAAGTTATTCATGGCAGAAATGACTTTGACTAAAAATTCAGCAGCTAACTTACTATAACAGCATATAGACAGTACTCATATATATTTGGAAGAAGCGTGTACAGAAAAAAAATGAAAGAAATGTAATGAAGATAACAGGACCGGAAATAATGAAGCTGAAAAGCTAGTACTATTGCAAAGTTATGATACAGGAAAATGTCTAGAAACTGAACAGGCATACTTTATTACCTGTATTTCACTTTGTATAAAAGTTATAGTAACAATCTTTTTAAAAGCTCTGCTACTAAAAATTGAATTCCCCATCACTACCCATAGTTTACCAACCAGAACTGTTGTCAGTATTATGCCAGAGGAAAATAAACTTTTTAAATAAATTATTTCAAAATTTTATAGAGCTGCAGCACGATGCAACAAAGGCATAGAAGTACTGTTTGCAGTAGCTTTGGAACATTTCGTGTTGGTTGTTGTGAGAGTGTTGAGGGGGCCTACTTCAGCAGATGAGACCGCCAAGAAAATTCAATACCTCATCCACTGTCAATGGTGTGAAGAGAGAATTTTTCAGAAGGATGGTAATATGGTAGAAGGTAACCTGAACTTGAGTATAAATTAATGGATAAGCCTCTAATGAATAAGTGTTTATTACACTCCTAATTATATATATTATCCTTCGATTTTAAAGATTACAGTGCTAACTTTGTTATTTACTATACTGGACTTTGATCAACAGACAACACATTCCTGTGAGTTTATTACTATGTAGCTTTCTCGACCTACTCTTTTTTTTGAAACATTAGAGGTAACTTAGTTTCTACTTTCAACTAATGTTAGGAACCTAAGTCAGAATTACTTTAATCTTAGCTATTACAAAGCATTAACTTTTTAGGAATAATTTTTTTGCGTTTTTTACTGAATGTTAAGGCCACCAGTTATAAAATTAATTCAGTAAACACATCTCTGCTATATGCCAGGAAGAAATTGTGGTTCATGCCTTCATAAAGCTGTTTCTGGGACATAGGAAAAAATGCCATTTTTTATTAAATTCTTGCTGTTTCTGAGCTTTTATGCTCAAAAAGCTAGCACTGCTGGGTGTGGTAGCTCACACCTGTAATCCTAGCTACTCATGAGGCTGAATTCTGAGGATCAAGGTTCAAAGCCAGCCCAGGCACAAAAGGACCTGAGACTCTTATTTCCAATTAACTTCCAGAAAACAGGAAGTGGAGCTTGGCTTAAGAGTAGGGTGTTAGCCTTGAGCTGAAGAGCTCAGGGACAGCACCCAGGCCTAGTTCAAGCCCCATGATCCACCAAAAAAAAAAAAAAAAAAAGAGCAGATATTTTCTCTTGATGTTCACCTTTTCTGTGATGATTTAAAAACATCTACATCTTATGCTGACTTCCACATAAGTTTCAGTTTGTTTCTGGATTTTCTATTTTGTTCTAATATCTGTTAACACCTGTACCATATAGTTTAAAGAGGTTTTCAAAAGCATTATTTACTATCTGTTAAAGCAATTTCTCCTCAAAGCTTTTTTTTCCTCCCAGAATGATACTAATGCTTGGTTTTGATTTGGATTTCCTTTAAAAAGAAGAAAAGTAGCTAGGGATTGTGGTGCAGTGGTTAGAGGCTGATAGGTTAAATCCTCAACAGTGTAAAAAATTAAAAAGGGGCATAGAATAGAGGGAGGAAGGATAAGCAAATGCCGTCGTTGTATTCAATGTATTCCTTGTGTTTCACTTTGTGAAAAATGAACTGTGCAATTTGTGGACAGGAACAGAGGAGGGCAAATGAGGGAAAGCAAAGGAAAGGGCAAGCTGGTCCAGGAAGCAACCCCCCAGCAGGCTGAGCTGGAAGGATTTCCCAGCAGGAAAGAATCTTAGCTCCAGTTAACCACTGAAAAGCCAGAAGTAGAGCTGTGGCTCAAGTGGGAAAGCATTTACCTTAAGCTAAAAAGCCAAGAGACAGCACCAGGTCCTGAATTTGGGCCCCAAGACTGGCACCGAAAAAATAAAAATTTTAAATTAAAAGAAATAAATAACCCCGCCAGGTGGTGGTGGCTCATGCCTGTAATCCTAGCTTCTCAAGAGGCTGAGATTGTGTTTCAAAGCTAGCTCAAGATAAGAAAGTCCCTGGGACTCTTATCTCCAGTTAAAGACCAAAAAGCTGGAAATGGAGCTTCGCCTCACCTGACAGAGCACTAACCTTGAGCAAAAAAATCTCAGGGACAATGCTCTGGCCTTGAGTTCTATCTCCTTGACTGGTACAAAAACAGAAAAAGTAAATAACCCAATTGGCATTTTATTTCCATTACATAAAGAAGGTAAATACTGTAATTTTAAAGCTTCCCACAAATACTTTTTTATTTTATTTCTTTAAGTTCTTTAGTACTGTGGTGGTAAGGGAGGGTATTCTGTTTTATTTCTAGGTAGCTGCTCTACCACTTGACTCATGCATTGTAATCTTTAAAGTACTCTCACATTACAACTGTGTACTGTGCTATTTAATGTCATTAACAGAGGTAGAAAGAAATAAGGGACCTATGTTCCTGCCTGGGTCCTGAGTTCTGATGGACCTGAGACCATTCCAAGATAGTCAGTGATCAATCCAAAAATGGCTTGGAATTGAAGGAGGCTGTGAAGAGAGTTTCTGATCTAAAAATGACATTCTGAGAGCTGTTAGGGTATCTTAGTGGTCTGATGTATGTGAAGCTCTGGGTTTGATATCGGCACCATTTAAAAACTAAAAATAATAATAAATACAGCCAGCTGGGTGTGGTGGCTCACATCTGTAATCCTAGCTACTCAGGAGGCTGAGATCTGAGGATCGAGGTTCAAAGCCAGCTCGGGCACTAAAGAACGTGAGACTATTATCTCCAACTAACCACTAGAAAAGGAGAAATGGGGCTGTGACTCAAGGGGTAAGGTGGTAAACCGCCTTGAGCAGAAGCACTCAGGAGAGTGCCCAGTCCCAGAGTTCAAGCCCCATTATCCACCAAAAAAAAGAAAAAAGAAAAGAAAAGAAAGCCATGTACCAGTGGCTCATCCTAGCTACTCAAGAGGCTGAGATCTGAGTATCACTGTTTTGAAGCCAGCCCAGGCAGCAAAAGTCCATAAGACTTACGTATTTTGATAGTGACATTGGATAAGGTTATATAACACTTATTAGGCCTCATTTACATGTGCTATTTGTTTTGGAGCCATTATTGCATCTTACATTCTAACCTTGTGTTCTGCTCAGCTTTTTCATTTATAGTTGGAGCCATGCCTCCAGTTCCAGTTTTTTGCCAGTTAATTTAAGTGTCTCACAGATTTGTCTGCCTAAGTTGGCTTGCTTTGAACCTGGATCTTTAAATCTCTTGAATAATTAGGATCATAAACACGAGCTACCAGTGCCTGGCTGATTTATACACTGTGAGTTATATATCAACATACGATATAAATTACACCCGAGTCAGTTAACTCGGCTTTCAGGAGGCCATTTGACAGATTTCTACTGTCTAAGCTTTGATTGTCTAATCTGTGATTGAAATATTAATATCCTTACCTTCAAAGAATAATGATTAAAGATTCAAAATACATTTAGAATTCTTAGCATAGTACCTGGAACATAGTAGATCCTCAGTGTATACTAGCTACAAATAATTACTATTTGCAGTCGTTATTTCTCCTTTGATCTCTATTTATTCACAGAAAACCCATATAGACAGTTACCCTGTAACTGTCATGGAACCATGCCCGGAAAGACAGCAATAGAACTTGGACCTCTGTGGTATGTACTTAAACATAATAAGATTCAAAATGGGCTGAAATAATTGGTTTATTTTCAACTTATGATTATATGTGGTAAGCAGCAATTTTGTTTTTATGTCTGAGTAAGCAGTTAGGACTCCTCTCCCTGAATGATCTCAAAATGTTTTCAGTGGAGCTGTGATTCAAGTGGTAGAGTGCTAGCCTTGAGCAAAAGTATCTCAGGGGACAACACTCAGGCCCTGGTTCAAGCCCCAGGATTGGCATTCCATTACCATCTGCTACATAGTGACCCTACTCAAATATCAAAGCTAGAGAGAGACATTAAGAATAACAGGCTGCTGGATCCAGAAGGAAGATCTTCTAGCCTAGCTCTCCTAATTTTTTACAGATATGGAAGTCATGGCACATTTTTAAATGCTTAGTAAAACTTACTACACAAATAAAATGGCACAATCAAGGCCATAATTTCTCCTAGGACTATGGTTATCATTCATAGGGATTGTTCCAGCCTTTACGCTCTTCGAGGGAATATCATCCCATATTCAGGTTATAGTTCTCCTTTTAAATCTCTTTTTAGTGTTTGAGCTCTAAATTCTTTCTTAGTATATCTTACATTCATCATTTGACCTTTGAAATTCTAAATAATTACTACCCTTAGTATTCATTGAGAATATATTTTATAGTAGGTATCATATATGGACCATCTCATTTAATTCCCATAAGTTTGTGAGAAGTTTTAATTTCAAGATGAGGAATACTATGCCAGGTGTGGTGGTTAGTGCCTGTAATCCTAGCTACTCGGGAGGCTGAGATCTGAGGATCATCGCTGTTCTAAGCCAGCCTAGGCACTAAAGATAAAGAACTAAAGGGCCAGGAGAGGAGTCTGACCTAGTGGTAGAGTGCTTGCCTAGCATTCATGAAGACCCAGGTTCAATTCCTCGGTACCACATACATCAAAAAGTCAGAAGTGATACTGTGGCTCAAATGGAAGAGCGCTAGCCTTGAGAAAAGCCCAAGGACAGTGTTCAGGCCCTGAGTTCAAGCCCCAGGACTGGCAAAAATAAATAACTTTAAAAAAAAAAAGATAAAGAACTGAAGAATGTCAGACTCATCTCCATTTAACCACTAGAAAATGGGAAGTGGTACTGTGGCTCAAGGGTAGGGCAGTACACTTGAGCTGAATAGCTGAAGGACCACAGAGTTCAAGCCCCATGACCCACACAAAAAAAAAGAGGAATACAAGACTCAGACAGTAGTAACTTCTAATGTTAACACAACTAGAAAGCAGGACCAGAGTCCAGGTTTGTTTGAGTTCGAATTTCGTATTTTGTCAGTTAATATAAATTATACTAAACACAAATTAAATAGGAAGCATACTAGATTTTTTGCCTGGGCCATTTTTTAATTATCCCACCACAAATATATACACCAGAATTAAGACTGACTGTTTCTGACTGAAATATGCATTAACACCATGGGTTCCTGTTTAGATTTATTAACATTATGTTTCTATTTAGAGTTATAGGATTTTATAGGGTTAACTTTGAATTTTATATTTGGGTATGTCCTCCATATACCTACCAGTACATCATAGTACTGTGTAACTTGCTAGGGCTCACTAATTCTTACAGATTTAATGTAAATGAATTTCTTCAGCTAGTCTTACTACCTTAGAAAACTGGAATGATAAAGGAAGTAGAGAATAACAGTGTAAGTAGTACCAAATCATAGATTTTTAATTTTCAGTGTTTTACTTGTAGTAAAAGTTATGAAGACTTATTTTTCAAGGAACATAAACATTTTCCAAAGCCAGTTTTGTGTACTTTTTTCCAGGTCAAGTTCGCTCTTCAACACTGGATTCCTCAAAAGAATGCTATTTGAATCTCTTCATCATGGTGTGGATGATATTCAGACCCTCATAAAGACATTAATCTTTGAATCAGAGTGTACTCTTCAAAGTCAGTTTTCAACTCAGACACCTTCAAATCTCAAGAAACAAGGTTATATATACTAGTTTGTTAGTTTACAGATTGGTCCTTAAAAATATTCTTTTTAATCTTTGGTATTATGTGTCTTACCTCCCCTGAGTCTCAGGGCCTAGGCTCTGCCCCTGAGCTCTTTTTTTTTTTTTTTTTTTTTTTTTTGTGGGTCATGGGGCTTGAACTAGGCCTGGGTGCCATCCCTGAGCTCTTCAGCTCAAGGCTACCACTCTACCCCTGGGCCTAAACATTACCTTTCCCATTTTCTAGTGATTAAATGGAGATAAGAGTCTCAGGTCCTTTTGTGCTGGGCTGGCTTTGAACCTTGATCCTCAGATCTCAGCCTCCTAAGTAGCTAGGATTACAGGCATGAGCCACTGCCAGCCTGAGCTTCTTTTTTGCTCAAGGCTAGCACTGTACCACTTGAGTCACAGTACCACTTCTAGCTTTTTCTGTTTATGTGTATGAATGCAGAGCTTCATACACGCTAGGCAAGCATTTCCAGCCCAAGTCTCATGATTTTGCACAACTACCTTTTTGTAAACTTTAGTAGATTATAAAGAGCAAAACGTTTTTTGTGACTTTATTACTATGTCTACTTTCTAGAAAAAGAGACCTTAGGGAATTACACAAGTGGTACAGCCAAAAATTTTGGATAAATCCCATTGAAATTCATAAGAGGCTTATGTTTATCACTCAGATAATTTTTTTTCTCAGTACCAATAGGCTTTTGTAGGCTAATCTGGCTGTTGATAAAGAATGAGCCTATTAAACATCCTAATGCTGTTTTACATAAGAAAAAGCTGTTGTTAATATATAAGGTTAAAATATTTAATTTGGGCCAAGTGCAGTGGCTCACGCCTATAATCCTGGCTACTCAGGAGGCTGAGATCTGAGGATCATGGTCATCAAGCCAGCCTAGCACTTAAGTCCGTAAGACTCTTATCTTCAGTTAACTACCAGAAAACTGGAAGCAGTGCTGTGGCTTGAGGTGTAGGGCAGTAGCCTTGAGCTGAAGAGTTCGGGGACAATATCCAGGCTCAGAGTACAATTCCCATGATCTACTCCCCCCCAAAATATTATAAAATCTGTTTTAGGCATAAAACTTCATATATATACACACACACAATAATGTAGATAGAATTACATGAAGATTTATTGCAACACTAACTTGCAATATCATCTTTAAATATTGCTTTCCCATTCTTCTTTTAGAAGAAAATGAAGTACTTATTAAAACCACAGATACCACAACAGATCATCTACAAGGTATGAATATGGGTATGTAAATACGTATTACTAAGCATCAGTGTGCCTAATCGCAGAAAGGTAGAAAAAAAAGAGATGGCCTCAGTATCCTCCTATTCTCAAATGCTTACAACAGAACAATAAAAATTTTAAACAGCGTTCATGTAACTTAAAGTCTCTATTAGCATGTATTGTTCATGTTTCTAATATGGAGCAATCTAGAGAACTTGAAGAACAATGTGAACTAAAATAGACTATTATATGATAAAGGTGGCGTATTAAGACTAAATATCGGACATGCCCTGGTGGTTCACACCTGTAATCCTAGCTACTTGGAAAACTGAGATCTGAGGGTCATAGTTCAAAGCCAGCTTTTATCTCTAGCAAAAATGTGGAAGTGGAGCTGTGGCTCAAGTGGTAGAGAGCTAGCCTTGAGCAAAAAAAACTCAGTGACAGTACCCTGGACCCGCACAGGGGAGAAAAAAAAAAAAAACAAACTACAGATATTCTAATTTAGTTTAATTTATCTGTTGGAGAATTAACAGAAGTGTTGAGTTAATCTGAATAAGAAGTAAAAAAGCATTATTCGGCCGGGAGTTTGGCCTAGTGGTTAAAGTGCTTGCCTGGCATGCACGAAGACCTGGGTTCGATTCCTCGGTACCACATACATAGCAAAAAGCCGGAAGTGGTGCTGAGGCGTACAGCTCTAGCCTTGAGAAAATCCAAGGACAGAACTCAGGCCCTGAGCTCAAGCCCAGGACTGGCAAAAAAAAAAAAAAAAAAAAAAAAAAAAAGCATTATTCTACTTCATTCTTTTAATTATATAACTTTAAAAAGGACCCTCAATTTCTTAGCCTAAATCTTCAGAATAAGTTAAAACATAAATATGCTTTTAAGACATTCAGAATCTCTTTTAAGGTTTTTTTTGTACATTTAAGGAAATAGACTTATCTCTGGGCTCTTCTTTATCTCTAAAATTCGTAAGTTTATTTTAAGACTGGTTTGTCAGCACAACATACAGAGGAGGAAAAATCAATATTCTGCTTCTGATGTTGCTAATAAGGTCTTACATGGCATTTTTGTCTCATTTTCCTAGAAATTTGTTCTAAATCTGGGTATTTATCCTTTTACTATGTGTTTGTTAGTTTCATGTGGGCATAAAGTCAGATTTTACTGGAAGAGTCCCAAATGGTCTTGTTGCAGAAAGTCAACGATTTAATAATTATGTGAATTTTTTCATTTCATGTACCATGTTTTTTATGCATCCAATTTCCCTTCTGAATACTTTTACGAAAACGTAATTATTTTTCCTAAAGATGGAACCTTCCCTAAATGATCAATTTGTAGTCAACCCTTATAGTATTTGCTTGCATTCTTAGCAGCTCAAGAAGCTGAGATAGAAGGATCATTGTAGCTCACCGGCTCAAGACCTGTAATATTAATAATGACATGTTGAACATTCAAGCAAAATCTCATGTTATTGGGTATTTCATTTGTGTGTCTGTGTGTATGTCTGTGTCTGTGTGACTTTGGGAAAGATTGCGAGAACCTAACTTAAGCCTTAAAGTCAGCAGTGAGCTCATATATTGTACTTTTATCAGTATTTCTGTAAGCCTTTGAAACTTGTGTGTGTTTGTGTTTACTGAATTCTTATTATGTATCTGGTGCTATACAATTGTAATACAAATAAAATAAAAGGGATGATAGAACTTGAGCTCTGAATGGTGTTGTATTGGCAGCAGTGAATTGTTGTGAGGTGAATGGCTAGTAGATGTTTCCCTGCAGGAGAAAGTTAAGTCTTGAAGTTGAAAAAGGTAGAAGGAAGTTCTGACTTAGTAAATATATTAAAATTGAGTAAATTAAAGAACCTCGTTCTGAGAATTAAGATTGAATAAGTAGGTTTAAATGTGTGTCAACAAGTTTTCAGGTGGTAATACATAGTTATCAAAATTCTGGGATTGTGTTTGTGTGTGTGTGGTACTGAGGTTTGAACTCAGGGTTTCACACTTACTAACAAATGCTGTACCATTTGAGCCATGCCTTCACTTAGCTTGTAGTCTTTATTAAGAGAATATTAACTGTGTATAAATGTATGTTTCATTTCAGGAAAGAGAAAAAGCCATGAAGTGATTACAAATTTAGCCAAGAAGCAAAAGTCTGATGTCAGTACTGAACATCCTCCTTTCTATTACAATATCCACAGACACAGCATTAAAGGAATGAATATGCCAAAGTAAGGCACTAGTGAATGGCAAAAAGATGTCATGTTTTAATAAAGTTGTGACTTAAATATTCAAGAACCTAATTTCTTTTCTTTTACTTTTGGCAGGTTGAAAAAATTTTTGTGCTATCTTTCTCAAGCAGGCTTTCGTGTAAGCCGAACTCATTTTGACCCAATGGGTGTTCGTACAGATGCACCTCTATTACAGTTTAAATCTATCCTTCTACAGTACAGCACCCCTACTTACACTGGAGGACAATCAGATGGCTATGTCCAATCATCACCTGAAAATTCAGTGGCTGACAGGGTTGAATAACAGGTTGAGTAATAAGAAGTGGCTGCAGAAGGTGGCAATCATAGAGAAGAGTTTATTCTCAGGTGTCTGTACAGATGGCCCAGTAGTTGTATGCCAACTTGTATTTCTTTTTCTATTCAATTCAGTTGTGTAAAAATAAAGAGAAAAAAGAGGTACTGATGTTTTTATTCAGAAAATTAGCTCTAAGTTAATCAGTTTTAGAACTTTGTAAGTTTTTCTTATTTAAAGAAAACAAATTTTAATGAAAAGTATTTCATAATGTGAACTATCTGACTGGGATCACCCTATGTTTAATAAGTTTAGAAAATTTTCACACAGATAGCATTTAGAAACAATTACATTGTAGAAGTGCTTCATTTTTTTTAGGGGGGCAGTGTTGGGGAATCTTAACTCAAGGCCTCAGGCATACTAGGCAGCAATCTGCCACTAAAGTACACCCTTCAAATTAGTCCTCTTTCCTTGATCTCAGTAGCTGGCATGCACAGTTGTGCCCTGCTATCCTTTATGATTCTTGGTGTTTTTCTGTGTATAATATACAGAATGAAGTTGAAGCCTTTTACATATTGAAATTACCCTGGATACAATAAGGAGAATACTGTTCTAAGTCACAAGTACAACACTAAAATGTTCTAGTACTTTTAATCACACACTGATTTTTCAATGTATTAATACCTTCTGAAAAGTTAAATACTTGTCAGAGACAGAAATTCATTTTTTTACAGGTTTGTAGTATAGATGAGGAAACTTCAGAGCTATTCTTGTATAAGTAACTGTTAAAGTACTGAAATCCCAACAGGAGACATTTTGTTAGGTTTGTTATAATGTATAGCTGTGCCACCACTTAGAAGTAAAAATTTGACACTTCATGAAGTGAAGCTTCTTTAGTTTTTTTTTTTTTTAATTTGTCGTATTTTGTTTCTTCTTAGGTTTGTGTATGTGTGAAAGGTTTGGTATCTAGTTAGTCCATAACCAGCTTTTTGAGTTAATTAACTCATTTATTTTGGCTATACTGGAGTTTTCAGTTAAGCCTCAAAATTGCCAGGCAAGCACTATACCACTTGAGCCACATCCCAAACTCAGAAGAAGTAACTTTACAACCATTAAGCTCTGGAAGAGTGGTATGGTTATAACTGAAAACTCTAAACTATATATAAGAAAGCTCATCATAGCTGGGCACAGCTACTGTAACCCTAGCTACTCAGGAGGCTGAGATCCCAGGATCACAGTTCAAAGCCAATCCAGGCACTAAAGTTCGTGAAACTCATCTCCACTTAGCCACCAGAAAACTAGAAGTGGAGCTGTGGCTCTAGGGGTAGGGTGGTAACCTTGAGCTGAAGAGCTTAGGGACAGTGCCCAGGCCCAGAATTCAGGTCCCACAACCAACAACAACAACAAAAAAGCTCATTGCATAGAAAATGTGGGTATTGGAAGTTAGAAAACAATATTAAGGTGTGGGCATGGTAGCTCCTGCATGTAATCCTAGTTACTCAAGAAGGTGAGATCTAGAGATATCGGTTCAAAGCCAGCCCAGGCACTAAAGTCCGTAACATTCTTTATCTCCAATTAACTACCAGAAAAACCAGAAGTGGTGCTGTGGCTCAAGGGATAGGGTGATAGCCTTGACCTAAAGAGCTCGGGGACAACGCCCTGGCCCAGAGTCAGAGTTCAAGCCCCAACCAACAACAGCAAAAAAAGACTAAGGCCTTGGAGGGTCACAGTCCAGAGCTAATCCCAGCAGAAAAATCTTCCAGACTTCCATCTCTTCCATTTACCAGCAAAAAGTAGCTGGAATCTCAGCTCAAGTGGTAGAGCAGCAGCTATGAGCAATCAATTTGAGTAAGCTTGAGTCTCTTAGCTGCAAAAACAACAAAAACCCTAATTCTTGTTAGTTGAAATACTAACTTTAAAATGAGCACCATAAAGAAATCGATGCTACTACTTTGCTTACTGGAAAGAATAAATTTCTATAACACAGGAAATACGAAGCCAGCCCAGGCAGGAAATCCATCTCATCTCCAATTAACTACCAGAAAACCAGAAGGGGAGCAGTGATTCAAAGTAATAGAGCTATACCCTTGAGCAAAAAAGCTCAGGGACAGCTCCCAGGTCCTGAGTTCAAGCCCCATGACCAGTAAAAAAATTTAAAAAAAAAAATAAGCTAGCACTTGGACTATCTGGTTTAGTTCATACTGCTAAACTGAATGTTTCTATAAATTTGCTAAATGCCCATCAACGTGACATTGATCAGATACATTTACACAAGCTTAATTTGGTACAGAAACAGAACTTCTGTTTCCTGAAGACCCAAGTTCAATTCCTTGGTACCACATACATAGAAAAAGCTGGAAGTGGTGCTGTGGCTCAAGGGGTAGAGCTCTAGCCTTGAGAAAGCCCAAGGACAGTTCTCAGGCCTGGAGTTCAAGACCCAGGACTGGCAGCAAAAAATAAATAAAAATAAATTGGTAGAAAGTTGGAAGCTGATAAATTACATTAAGCTACAGCCAGAACTTTGGCCTAGCCATGGAATGCTTGCCTAGCATGGAAATGGTGCTATGTTTTAAGTAGTAGAGCCATGAGAAAGCTTAAAGACAGTGCCCAGGCCCTGAGTTCAAGCCCCTGGACTGGCCAAAAAAAAAAAAAATGTTATCTAGTGGGAAAAGCTGAGATCTGAGGATCAAGCCAGCCTGGGCACAATAGGACCTGAGACTTTTATCTCCAATTAACCTCTAGAAAACAGGAAGTGGAGCTTGCCTTGAGCTTAAGAGCTCAGGGACAATGCCCAGGCTGAGTTCAAGCCCCATGTCTCTCCCCCTCAAAAATGTTATCTACAGTTAACAACTTATTCCCATAGTTACAATGTAGTTAATATTCTCAAATGACTATAGTTGAGTGGTGTCAGCCGTATCTCATTACATTTTATTTTATTTATTTTTTTGCCAGTCCTGGGCTTGAGCTCATGATCTGAGCACTGTCCTTGGACTTTTTCAAGGCTAGAGCTCTACCACTTGAGCCTCAGCACCAGTTCTGGCTTTTTTCTATGTATGTGGTACCGAGGAATTGAACCTGGGTCTTCATGCATGCTAGGCAAGCACTCTACCACTAGGCCAAACTCCCGGCCCCTCTCATTACATTTTAAGAAAGCAGATTGGGGGATATAGCTCTGGTAGAATGTTTGCCTAGAATAATAAGGCCTCCTGGCCCATGTTTGAACTCCAACACTACAAAAAAATAAAATGTGTTAGTACTCCAGACATATATTCAAAAAAGGGGTAACCAAAGAATGGCTTGGGGGATCACTATGGTATCAAAAATTCTATTTACCATACTGACTTCTAAAACCCTACTCTAAATGATATTCTGGTTTGTTGAGGTTGGAATGCAAGAATAATCCCCAAAAGTTTACGAATGTGTCTGCATTGCTTAATTACAATGTTGAGTGGCCCAAGGTTGGTTACCATGGAGGTGGCTAAGTAGAAGATACAGACTTCACTGGTCCTTTCTCAATGGGCTCAGCAAAGTGAATTACAAACTGTGGGACCTGCATGAGGTTGCAGGACTACTGCTGCAACTCATTCAAATACACCAAATAGGATCCGGGATTCTACTTCGGGCTAGTCATGTGCACTTTTCTAGTCAAGCAATTGGGTAAACTACTGTTCCATGCTATATAATGTTTAGTTAAGGATAGACTGCATGCAATCAGTGGCTCCATAAGATAATGGACTGAAAAATTCCTACTAACTGTAATACCATAGCTGGTAAGATGTCAGTACATGCACATGTCTGGTGATGCTAGCGTAAACAAACGTAACCTACTGTGTCATCATTTATATAAAAGTATGGCACACACAGTTGTGTACTTTTCATAATAAACCATTGTTATTAGGATTTGAATTTACTATTTTTAGAGGGGTGGAGAGGCTGTGTTCAAACTCAAGATCCTTCTGCCAAAATGCTGGAATTAAAAGGTAAGCCCCCCACCTTAGAGGATACTAGTATTTTTTTTGTTTTCATTGTAAACCAGTATTTCATGGTACATGAGCATGCTGATTTACATCTCTTGACTGACCTATACCATCTAATGTGTGAATAAACTATATCCCAACACAATGAAATTGCCTAACACAGTTCTCAGAATGTATCTTCATGCTGTGTGTAATACTGGACTACTCAATCACCATTAGCAAGGCTCCTTGAACCAATGGATCCATTTCAACTGAAACATCTCCCTCTGCCATTCCTTACCAATGCCATACTGTTAAATTGAGTGGCAGTCAGTGGCTTATGCCTCTAATCCTAGCTAATCAGGAGGCCGAGTTCCAATGATCAGTTAATAAGTGAAAAAGCTAACAGTGGAGCTGTGGCACAAGTAGTAATGCCAATCTTGAGTTCAAGCCCCCTGCTTGTGCACTGTCTTTGGGTTTTTTCTCTAGTCTAGAACCCTACCCCTTGAGCCATAGCACTACTTCCAGCTTTTTCTATGTATGTGGTACCAAGGAATGGAACCCAGGTTTTTGTGCATGATAGGCAAGCACTCTTAACACTAGGCTAACCTCCCAGCCGTACAAGAGGCATTTTTTAAAATAACAAAGTTACTCCCTGTAACAACTCATGAACAGAACAATCCATAATAGCAGATCTCAATTTCTCACATCCAAATCCCATTAACATATGACTTTGGTGGTTTAAGTTTTTAGCACCAATGTTCTAAGAAAGTAAACATTGAAGCCATAGCAATACCTGTATTAATAATTAGACCTGACAAGCTTATGTTCTTCAAGGTCTTAGAATCTATTCCCACAGGCTTTCTCTACATATCAAAATACATGATCAAGGGGTGAGAAGGTGGCTTAGTGGTAAAGTGTTTGCCTAGCATGTATGAAGCCCTAAGTTCAATTCCTCAGTGCCACATAAGCAAAAGAAGTGCAGAAACAGTGCCTAGGCTCTTGGGCCCTGAGTTCAAGCCTCAGGACTGATCAAAACAGGATGTCAGACCACATCTTATGTACCCTTCTCAGGACATTTTTGGGATCTGATGCAAACCAACCTAAAAACAAAAAAGACTGTAGGACAACAGGGTTCTTTGTTTTGCAAGGTAACTAGCTCCTTTAAACATTGAGGTCCTCAATCACTAAAAAGCCCAAAGTAAAGTGGAGCTGTGGGTCAAATGGTAGAGCGCTAGCTTTAAACAAAGATCAAGGATAGTGTCCAGGCCCTGAGTTCAAGCCCCAGGTCTAACACACATACACGCCAAGATTGTATAATCTATTTTGTCATTAGTCTATTTAGAGATAACTGGTAAAAACACATCAAACTTCATTTCTGACAATGAACAACTTCAACTTGAAAATCTCAATATATTTGATGATGTTCTATGTTGTATGCTTAAATTGGTAGGGATTTTACATACTTGCAAAAATACTGCACTTCCCAACAAAAAAAGAACTACAGACCTATCTCTCTAATGAGACGCAAAACTCCGCAACAAAATACTAGCCAACAGAATCCAGAAACAAATTTTAAAAATTATACACTACCATCAAGTAGGCTTCATCCCACAGATGCAAGGCTGGTTTAACATTCGCAAATCAATCAATGTAATACATATCAATAGAGCTAATGATAAGAATCATGATTTCTCTGTATGCAGAGAAGGCATTTAACAAAATACAACATCCATTCATGTTGAAAGCACTAGAAAACGGAATAAGAGATACATTTCTCTAAAGCCATATATGACAAACCTACAGCCAGTATTATACTAAATGGAGAAAGACTGGAACCATTTACCTTAAAATCAGGAACTAGACAGGGATGCCCACTCTCTCCACTTCTCTTCAATATAGTGCTGGAACCCTTAGGTAGGCCAGAGCAATAAGGCAAGAGGATACCAAAGGGATCACATGGGGAAAGAAGAAATTAAAGTATCCCTCTTTGCAGATGACATGATCCTTCCTATACCTGAATGACCCAATAAGCTCCACTCCCAAACTCCTAGAACTAATAAACCACTTTAGCAAAGTGCCAGGATACAAAACTAACCTGCAAAAGTCAGTAGCCTTCTTGTATGCCAACAATACACAGAAGGCAAAATCAAGAAAATGATCCCATTTGCAATAGCCCCCAAAAGAATAAAATACTTAGGAATTAACCAAAAATGTAAAGGAATTATTTAATGAAAACTATAAAAGCCTAACAAAGAGGATACCAGGAAATTGAAAGACATGCTCATGGGTAGGGAGAACCAATATAGTGAAAATGGCCATACTGCCAAAACTGATATACAAATTCAATACAATCCCCATCAAAGTCCCAAAGACATTATTCACTGAAATAGAAGATATAATCCAAAGGTTCATATGGAACAAGAAAAGACCTAGGCCTAGAACAGCCAAAACAATTCTAGGCAAAAAGAGCAATGCAGGTGGTATAATACCAGACTTCAGAGGGAAGCAAGATGGTGCCGAAACAATAGGGACCCAACCTAGCTCTCTCCCACAGTACCAGACTTCAAACTCTACTATACAGCCATAATAACAAAAACAGCATGGTATTGGCACAAAAATAGACCAGAAGATTAATGTAACAGAATAGAAGATCCAGAAATAAAACCACATACCTATAGTCAACTTGTATTTGACAAAGGAGCCAAAAATATAAAGTGGAACAAACACAGTCTATTCAATTATTGGTGCTGGCAAAACTGGGCAGCCACGTGCAGAAAACTAAAAACTGGCCCTAGCCTTTCACCAAAAATGGATTAAAGATCTCAATATCAGACCGGAAACCTTGAAACTGCTACACGATAGAGTTGGAGAGACACTGGAACTCATAGGCACAGGCAAAAACTTCCTGAAGAGAGTCCCAGGGTCACAACAGATTGGAGAGAGACTCGATAAATGGGACTACCTAAAAATAAAACGTTTCTGCACAGATAAAAGCATAGCCACAAAAGTAGAGAGACAGCCAACCAACTGGGAAAAGATATGTACCAATAATACATCTGACAAATGCTTAATATCCAGTATCTACAGGGAACTCAAGAAACTAATCCCCCCAAACCCAACAAACCAATCACTAAATGGGCAAGGAAACTAAAGAGAGACTTATCAGAAGAAGAGATTAAAATGGCAGAAAAGCATATGAGAAAATGTTCATCATCCATGGTCATAAAGGAAATGCAAATAAAAACAACCCTAAGATACCACCTTACCCCAACAAGAATGGCCAAGATTTTGAACTCAATGACAGTTGCTGTTGGGGTTGTGGAGAAAAAGGAACCCTACTACACTGCTGGTAGAATTGTAAACTAGTTCAGCTACTCTGGAAAGAATGTGGAGGTTTCTTAAGGAACTGAAAATAGACCTTCCCTATGATCCCTCCATACCACTCCTGGGCATCTATCCTGAACATCATAACCCAAGATACAAGGACACCTGCTCAGCCATGATCATCTCTGCACTATTCACAATAGCCAGGCGATATCCAGAGCCCTACTATAGATGAATGGAAACAAAAATGTGGTATATATATACAATGGAATTCTACATAGCCAATAGACAAGATAAAATAATGGCATTCGCAGGGAAGTAGATGAATCTAAAGTGAATCATGTTGAGTGAGACAAGTCAAGACCAAAGTAACAAAAGGCGCATGATATCCTTAATATGTGGCTATTACATCCAAACAGTACAAGAGAGAGGACTCAATATTTGTATACCCAATGCTATGGACATGGTATTGGAAATACAAACTACCTAGACATAAAAATTTATGACTCTGTAGACATGTTTTATTACGTAGATTAATATGTATCTATGACATACAAATCCTCAGCCTAATTTAAATTATGTTCTAAAAATCTAAGTGCCCGTGATTGTATAGAGTCCCTTCTTGAATACTTGTTAAATGTCATTTGAAATATAATGTAAAAATCAATGTTAATAAATTCTTTAAATAAAAAAGTAAAAAAAATACTGTATGCATATTTTAGAGCAAAAAGATTAAGGAATTGTCAACCTCCACCTACAGAATGACTTATTTTTTGTGACTTTTTATTGCTCGTGGGACTTGAATTCTGGGCCTGGGCACTGTCCGTGACCTCTTCAGCTCAAGGCTACCACCCTATCTCTTGGGCCACAGTTCCATTTCCCGTTTTCTGGTGATTAATTGGAAATGAATCTCACTGATTTTTTAGTCAGTGGATTTGAACCACGATCCTCAGGTCTCAACCTCCTGAATAGCTAGAATTACAGGCATGAGCTACCAAGCCAGGCAGTTTTATGCAAGTTTTATGAAAGCAATACATGTACATTACTTAAAAAGTCCAAGTCTCATGGGGCCGGGAGTCTGGCCTAGTGGTTAAAGTGCTTGCCTAGCATGCATGAAGACCCGGGTTCAGTTCCTTGGTACCACATATAGAAAAAGCCAGAAGTGGTGCTGAGGCTCAAGTGGTAGAGCTCTAGCCTTGAGAAAGTCCAAGGACAGTGCTCAAGCCCTGAGCCCAAGCCCAGGACTGGCAAAAAAAAAGTCCAAGTCTTACAAAGTATGAAAAATGCACTCATCAGGCCGGGAGTTTGGCCTAGTGGTTAAAGTGCTTGCCTAGCATGCGCGAAGACCCGGGTTCGATTCCTTGGTACCACACACATACAAAAAAAAAAAAAGCTGGAAGTGGTGCTGAGGCTCAAGTGGTAGAGCTCTAGCCTTGAGAAAGTCCAAGGACAGTGCTCAGGCCCTGAGCTCAAGCCCAGGACTGGCAAAAAAAAAAAAAAAGAAAAAGAAAAATGCACTCATCATTTCTAAGTAAAATGCACAGTCCCTTTATTTTCAGCTTTACTGAAATCCTAACTTCTGCCATCTTCCTTCTCATCCTGAAACTCTGTGTGTGCCAGCCCTGGAGCTCAAACATAGGACAGGACTGGATCCCTGAGGTGCTTTGGCTTGAGGCTATGGCAGTACCAGTAGAGCCGCTACTTGCTTTTTTGTTGTTGGTGGTGGTGGTTTTTTTTGGGGGGGGGATAGTTTAGTGGAGATAAAAGTGTCACAAACTCTTCTACTGGGCTGGTTTCAAACAATACTCATATCTCAGCCTCATGAGTAGCTTATAGTTATGAAGACACTGGTACACAGCTCATCCTAAAACTTCTTCTTATTTTCCATCTTTTAATTACCTTCTCCAGAAGACTTCATACAACATCCCAGCACTTCTGTTGGTGTTAAGGATTTCCCATTATCTTATTCTTTAATTTTCAAGGCTCATTTTATTTTCCTCAATGATCTTTTTAATTCTAAATATAAAGCTAGAGGTATGGCTGAACAATTAAGTCCATACCTAGCAAGGCTTGCTAAGCCTTGAGTTCAAACTCCAGTACTGGGGGAATTTTCTCTTTCAGAAGCATTTGTGTGTTTGGCCTGTTTCCTTATCATTATCCTTTCCTCCAGGATCATCCATGTTGTCACAATTGACAAGATTTCTACTCTAAGTGGAAATCCTACTATTCCACTGTGTACATTTATACATTTGCTTTATCCATTCATGTGCCTATAGTAGGATGGTTCTGTTGTTGCGAGTAACACTGCACTGAACACAGAACTGCAGATGTCTCAACAGTGATTTTATTTTTTATGGGGATAGATAGATAGACAGATATAGAAGTAACTTTCTGAGGAACCTTCAAACTGTTTTCCATAGTAGTTATACTTACTTTCCCACATTTATGCAAGGATGTTTTTCTCCACATCTTCACAAATGCTGACATGATAATAGCCACTCTACCAGGTAGGAGATATCTCATTGTGGTTTTGTTGATTAGTCATTTTAATCATTTCTTCATACACTAGCTGGCTTGTTGTTTTGTTGAGGTATTTATTCAGGTCCTTTAAATGTAACCTAACATCCCTATGTCCTGGTACTGTGGACTGAACCCAGGGCCTTGTAGACAAGCACTCTGCATGTGAACTGTATGTCTAACCTTTGTTTTTGAGATAGTATCACTGACTATGGCCTGTGTAGCCTACACTTCCTAAGTAGCTGAGAAGCCAGCTGTGTTCCAATACACATGGCTTTTAGTCTACTTTTAAATTCAGTGGTTTTCTATTAAGTTCCTTAGGTATGTCAAACGAAAGGTTTGACATTCTGTAAGCTGTTTCTTCTCTTCACTGTTAGTTTTTACTGCTTCAACCAAAGACACTGAAGCAATTCAAGGATTATACCTGTGACTCAGTCACGACAGGCTTGATGTCACTAAGCTATGCTTACAACCCAATGCTATGGACAAGGTATTGAAAATACAAAGATTAACTACATAGACATAAAAACCTATGACTCTACAGACATAATGTTTTATTTCATAAATATGTATCTATGATATACAAACCCTTAGCCTAATTTTGATTATGTTCTAAAAACTAAATGCCAGTGATTATAGATTCCCTTCTCGAATACTCGTTTGTTAAACATGTCATTTGAAATATGATGTAAAAATCAATGTTAATAAATTCTTTAATAAAAAAATCATAAAAAAATATGCCTACAGGTGGCTGGTAGTGAAACAGACTATGGCAAAGGGAAAACTGCAGAACCCCAAGAAAATTCACAGCGAAAGACTCAAAGGAAAGTATTCCATCCCATGAAACCCATGGTCTTGTGCAAAAATACCATGCTCTCCCTCCTGCAGAAACTTGCAGACATCCACAAGTTCCTGTTTTAAAAAAATAAACAGCAAGCCTGGGAGTTTAGCCTAGTGGTAGAGTGCTTGCCTAGCATGCACAAAACCCCAGGACTACCCCCCCCCCTGCCCCGGACAAAAAAAAAAAAATCAGCAACACCAAAAAGGGTTTTGTTGTTATTGGCTATGAAGCTTGAACTCCAGGACTGGGCGCTGAGTTCTCTTTGCTCAAGGGTAGTATTCTGCCACATTCAGCCATTGTGTCATTTCTGGTTTGCTGGTGGTTAATGGGAATTAAGAGTCTCATGGGGACATTTTTGCCCAAGCTGGCTTCAAACTATGGTCCTCAGATCTCAGCTTCCTGAGTAGCTAGGATTCCAGGAGTGAGATCCAGTGCCCAGCCCCAAAAAGTTTTGAGAGGAGTGACAGACAGAAGCTACCTTATGTAGGCCTAAGAGTATGTGAGTGAGTGTGGGTATCTCAGTCAAAAATCGCCACAGTCCTTTTCAATTCAAAGTTGAAAAAATAAGGGTGCATTAAAAAAAGTTCTACACTTATTACAATATTTGTTTTTTAAGCTTATCACACAAGTTAAAAATACAGTAGGACATGGCATTACACACTTGTAATATCAGCACTAGAGAAGCTATGACAGCAAGACCAAGAGTTCAAAGGCAGCCTTGGCTATGAAGACCTTAACTCAAAATTTAAAAAAAACAAAACTTTGAAAGTTTTTAGAAAAAAACATTTACAAGCTGCTTTATTGAATTGAAACTCCTGTGTACCACACTAAATTAAAAAAAAAAGAAACTTAAAAAAAAGCATAATTAGCTTTAGATTACTGGAGAAAGAAAATGTTTTAAAAATTTGGTATAATCTATTTATATTCTTAGGCTACAGTGGATATCCTAGACTTTACCCACGATTGGAATTAAAGTCCTGCAAACTCAATCCTTAACAAGAGACTGATCCAGGCAGACCATTTTTCAAATCTTTGATACAGTATTTTTACTGTACCATTTTTGTCTATCAAGCTAATCCAAGCTCAATGGGCTATCCCATACAGCTAAGGTGTGAAAGAGGCTACATCATTTAGGTATATTCTAATACTATAATTTTTTTTTTTTTTTGCCAGTCCTGGTCTTGAGCTCAGGGCATGAGCACTGTCCTTGGACCTTCTCAAGGCTAGAGCTCTACCACTTAAGCCACAGCACCACTTCTGGCTTTGTTTCCATGTATGTGGTACCATGGAATCAAACCTGGGTCATCATGCTTGCTAGGCAAGCACTCTACCACTAGGCCAAACTCCTGGCCCTCTAATACTATAATTTTTATACAAGGAAACATCCTAACAATGCACATCTCAGAACCTACTACCATTGCTAAACAATATTCCTGTAGTTTGCAGGTTTTCTTTTCTAAGCAAATTATAAGCCAAAATGAATTCAGAGTTGGAGATGTAGTTCAGTAGTAGAGAACTTTCTTAGCATGCTGTGAGGCCCAGGTTCAATCCTCGGTATCCTCTAAGAGGTATATGAACTGAACATATTAGTCATCCTCAGTTTCCAGCCTTGAAGCCCTCATCTCAATATAAGGGTTTGAGGAAACAAGGCTTTGGGTTGGTAACTCAAGTTAAAAAGGAGGTTCTCAGTGTTGAGGTCCCTAGGAGGGATTGCTTAAGTGGGAGAACAGCATAGTGTGTGAGTGTATGACCAGAATCCCAGCACCAGAAAGGGTGAGATAGGAGGAACTGAGTTTGAACCTGGCTTGGGGACATATGACAAGACTGTCTCATGAAAACTGAAAAAGATTAGAAAGAAAAGAAAAAAAAAATAGATGGGGCCGGGAGTTTGGCCTAGTGGTTAAAGTGCTTGCCTAGCATGCATGAAGACCCGGGTTCGATTCCTTGGTACCACATACATAAAAAAAAAAAAAGCCGGAAGTGGTGCTGAGGCTCAAGTGGCAGAGCTCTAGCCTTGAGAAAGTCCAAGGACAGTGCTCAGGCCCTGAGCTCAAGCCCAGGACTGGCAAAAAAAAAAAAAAAAAAAAAAAAAATAGATGCCTATGGCTGGGAACATGGCCCAGTGGTAGAGTGCTTCCCTAGTATGCATGAAGCCTTGGTAACACATACATAAAGCCAAACATGGTACTGTGGCTCAAATGGTAGTGCTAGCCTTGAGAAACCTCAAGAACAGTGCCCATGCCCTGAGTTCAAGCCCCAGAACTGGCACAAAAAAAAAAAAAAAAAAAAGCCAGTGGCTCACACCTGTAATCCTAGCTCCTCAAGGAGGCTGAGATCTGAGGACTGTGGTTTGAAAAGTCCAAGAGACTCCTAATTTCCACTCAAAGTGGTTAACCACTCAAAGTCTTCCTAAGACTCATTGTCCATTAACCACCAGAAATGGTGCTATGTGGTTCTAGTGGTAGAGCGCTAGCTTTGAGCACAAAGAGGCTCGGGAACTGAAATCAAGCCCTACAACTCATACATATATATAAAGATAGATATAGATATAGATATTTAAGAATAGAGCTCATGGCGGGGGAGGGGGTAAAAAAAAAAGACAAGAGCTCACTTGCTTCCAATACTAAGGACTATGAGAAGGCAATCATTTAGACAGCCCCACAGAAGACCTCCACCAGTAACCCAGTAACCACTGGCACCTTAACCCTAGACTTATTAAGTCTTCTCAGCTGGGAGAAATAAATGTGGCTTAAGTCGTGTGGCTTATGGCATTCTGTTGTATCAAACCTGAGCTAAGACTGCCTTTTACATGTAAACTATCCAATTACGTTTACCAAGGCATGTCTTCAGCTTGGAAGTCTTTTTAGAATTTCTGTGAAGGAGATAAGGCAGTCAGGTCAGCTGGCTGATAATTTTTTTTCTGGCATTGTGAGAATGGCCTCATTTCTTCCATTTTGTGACACAATTTTACTTTGCTTTTTTCTCTCAACACTTTGTGATTGCTGTCTTCCCTCCCCTCCCCCCCTTCCCCTCTCCCATCCCCATTACTATCTTGATGAAAGGCTGTTATGGACAATCTATTGTGATTTGTTTATTGCTTTCTGAGACTGCTAGAATAAACAAGTGCTGCTTTATGGATTTGTGAGTTTGCGGTAATTTATTGGGTGTTTGGAATGCCCATCAAATGCTTTCCATCCAGTGGGGATGTCCCAGCCGCTCTCCCCCGACCCCTCCTATTGGAATTTCTGTTCTGCTTTGGTACACTTAATGACCCACAGTTCTTTGCTCATTGCTTTTCCACTTTTACCAGAAATGTATTTTCAATTGGTCTACCTCGTTTATAATTTCTTAAAGAGTTCAAATCTACTATGACTCTTTAACTTTTAATGTTATTTCTCAATCCAACTTTCTGCTCTCATTATTCATCTCTACAAGTTCCAAAGTCAGACCCAGAATTCAGAACCACAGCTTTCAGGATGATTTAGTGAAACATTTATTGAACAAACTCCCCGTATTTAGTTCTTCAGCCCCAGTTTCTTGTAAATTATTTGGGTATGCTTATTAAACCAGACTTAAAAGTATTTTGAGTCAGTCCAACACCTGGACTACCTCATACATAAAGGCTGCTTGGATTCTTTATATGTTATGTAAGTTTTTGGTTTAGACTGATTTGTCTAGACTGATTTGTGTTTACTGTTTGCTTAGTGACCTTCCTGAATTAATTTTGTAAAATATGTATACTTTATTGTGTGATCACTTAAGCCTTTGCCTCATTAGCTTTGTGGGCGGCTGTTAGGTAGATACTGATGCCCTTAAATGTCTTTCCTAGTCTTAAGTGGTGTCCGGTTGGGATAATGCCTGTAACACTCCAGTAAATTTACACTGTGCTTAGCCTTCCCAGGACCAGCACAAAAGAGAAGGAAAAAAAGCTCTGAAAATAATGCTTTTTAAGAAGTGAGATGTTAAGACAGGTCAAATGAGAATTTTTTTGAGATGAATTATTTAGGGATTTTAAGAATTCTTCTTTGAGAGCTTCAAACTGTGTGTGTGTGTATGTGCACACAGGCTGATACTAGCGCTTGAACTTAAGGTCTGAGAACTATTCCTTAGCTTTGTCCTTCAGGGGTGGCATTCTATCACTTGAGCCACAGTTCCACTTGTAACTTTTTGCTGATTCAATGAAGGTAAGAATCTCATGGACTTTTCCACCTGAGCTAGTTTCAAACCATGATCCTCAGACCTCAACCACTTCAATAGCTAATATTACGAGCTAATTTTCAAGGGTATCTAATTGCTAGAAATCTTTAGCTAATTGAACAACTCTGAAAAGCTAATGTTTTATAGATTCTACTTTGTTTTCATTGGTATTATAGAACAGTAAATTGTAAGAAGCCCTTATTGCACTATGAGAAAAGTCCAGACAGTTTTTTAATAGTTACAAAAATTGCAACATGGATGATTAAGTGCAGCAGTGGAGCTCACTGCACATTAATGGAAGTGAACTATACACCTCATGGACAGAGTAAGGAGGGAGACTGGGAGAGAGTGAGGGAAAGACACTGTATGAAAGAAAATGTACTCTCATTACCTGACTCACATATATACTCACATTGTTATTATAATAATAATTAAGTAGAAATTGTGAAACTAATCTGTAATAATTATGCTTATAAGATTAGCATACAAGAAAATATACATACAGAAGTGAAAGTATTTCTAAGTAGAAATGCAGCTGAAATCTAAGAGATGCCTTTTCTCATCTGGCATTTCAGTTACTTCAGGTATGTTTCACTGAGTTAAAATACTTAGCCACAACTTCTCAAAGGCTTAAAGAATAAAATTTCTTCCTCAAAGGATTGAAAAAAATTAAAAATAATAATGTAAAACTTATTATAATGCTCTAATCAAGTAGGGCGGCACTGTCCTTACAGACATACCAGTGAACAAAGCCCAAACATAAACTCTAATGTACGGAACTTCGGAGAACAAAGACCATTTCGTTGTGAGTAGACTACTGTATGATTGAGAAGACAAGGTATCTCCACATGAAGATAAAACGAAAGTGAGAATTTTATCCAATACAAAACTCAAAATAAATCAAAGAACTAAATGTACATGAAACTATAACACTTAGAAGAACAGGGAAAGGAAGTAGTGCTGTGGCTCAAGTGGTAAGAGCTCTAGCTTTGAGCTGAAGAGCTCAGGGACAGTGCCCAGGACCAGAGTTCAGGTCCCACAACCGACAGAAATAGCACATGCACACACACACACACACACACACAAAAAAAAAAAATACAAAAAAAAAAAAAAGGATAGGGGGAAAAGTTCACATTAGTGAATAACTGATTTTTTTTATTATGACACCAAAAGTATAGCCCACAAAAAGAAAAAGACTCACCCCCCCAAAAAAAGGGGGGCCCTGAAAATTTATACAACAAAAACACAAATCAAGAGAAGAGAAGAAAACTCAAAATGGAAGGATTCAGTTGTAGTTTATGTATCTGAAAACAGTAATAAGCAAATACATAAAGACTTCCTACAATTCAATAAAAAAAAGAGCAACCCAATTCAAGACAGGCAAGAGAACTTAGGAGGCTGCAGCTAAAAGATAGATCACTTGAGCCCAAGAGTCTGAGGCTAGTCAGGGCATCATAGCAATGAGCTATTTGAAAAACAAAGGAAAAGTTCAGTGAAAAGAATACTTGCCCAGAATGCAAAAACAAAAGCAAAGAATTATAGATTTCTGCACAGAAAATATTAAACTTATCATAAGGAAAAAGATGTCGAATATCATAAGCCATTTAAAGAAATGCAATTCAAGGGGCTCGGAGTTTGGCCTAGTGGTAGAGTGCTTGCCTAGCATGCATGAAGACCAGGGTTTGATTCCTCAGTACCGCATACATAGAAAAGCCAGAAGTGGTGCTGTGGCTCAAGTGGTAGAGCTCTAGCCTTGAGAAAACCCAAGGACAGTGCTTAGGCCCTGAGCCCAAGGTCAGCCCCCCCTCAAAAAAAGTATATAATAAAATAATAAATCCTGAAAAAAAATAGTAGTAAGTAATATGGAGATTATGGAAAAACTGGAACCCTTATTTACTTCTGGTCACAATGTAAACTGGTGCCATCACAGTAGATAAGAGTATAGGGCTCCTCAAAAAAATGTAAAGGTAGGCTGCGCGTGCGGTGGCTCACACCTGTAATCCTAGCTACTCACTGTTCAAAGCCAGCCCAGGCACTAAGGACCTTAAAAGACTCTTTTCTCCAATTAACCACTAGAAAATCAAAGAGGTGCTGTGGCTTAAGGGGTAGGACAATAGCCTTGAGTTGAAGAGCTCAGGCCCAGAGTTCAAGCCCTACGAGTCACAAAAAAAAAGGGGGGGGGGGCTGTGGAAAAATAACGGTGATCATTACACAACATTGAATGTACTACTACCACTGAATTACAGATTTTAAAATGGTTAAAATAAGCCACATAGGGTGGTATATATACCCTTTGTCCCAACTACCCAGAAACTGAGTGAGGAAAGAAGATGGCTTAAGATAAAGAGTTCAAGAACAGCCTGGATCTTGGATATTCTGTGCCTCTCCCTCAAAAAGAGTGGGAAAATATGGTTATTAGTAACAAAATCTAAAATAATAGTGTATCCAAAGGCCAGCATAACATTAAGTAAGCCAATGGTAACTGGAATTTTACTTACACAATACCACTGAACAGATGGGCACTGGTATCTCAAGCCTGTAATACTAGCTATTCAGGAGGCTGGGATCTGAGGATCATGATTCAAAGCCAGCTTGTGTAGAACTGTCTGTGAGACTCTTAATCTCCAATTAACCACAATAAAATCAGGAAGTGATACTGGGGCTCAAAGTGGTAGGGCACTACACTAGCTTTGAGCAAAAGAGCTCAGGGACAGCACCCAGGCCCTGAGTTCAAGCACTATGACCAACAATGAAAAACAAACAAACCAAAAAAAAGGCACCATGGAACAGTGATGGCCAATAGTCATTCATTCTTTCTCGCTCTCTCTCTCTTGCCACTTCTCCCTCTTCCTCTCCCCCCCTCTGTCTGTCTGTCTGTCTCTCTCTCTCTCTCTATATGCACATGCACCATTCACCATTCTTATCACTTACTTCTATTTTGCAAGGATCACACATTCAATGACTTTACTAATGATGCAAAGTTTATGTCCTCCCAAACTGACAGATAAAAACACATACATTCTCTAAGCACAAAGCTCATATTCACAAATAACTTTATGCTTAAAGATAAAATGTCAATTAGTAACCACAATGAAATTTAGTTATTTAATGCAACCACTAATCTGTCACCAATAAAATCTAAGCAATTTTTTCACAAAACCAGGGTTATATATATAATCAGTGGACATGCATTAATAATCTATACAACTTAACTTTACACCAGAAAAGGAATTTAATATAAAAGTTCTCTTAATTTTTGGTAGCTTTCAAATTTCATGGCACAGATTACAAAAAAAAACTGTAAAAACAGATTTCAAATGTTTTCAGTAAAATGGTAAAAAATTGAATAAGCCTTTAAGTTTTAATACTTGGCTCGAGTTAAAACATTGAGCTGCCCCAATCTGTCAAAATTGACAGGTAAATATTTACAACAACTAGACAGACTTTAGTTACAGTGGTACTGGAGGTCTACTCTCTCCTAAAATTTTCAATGCAGACAAGTCTTCATAAATACTGTAATAATATAAACTTGGAGACATTTCTAGATTAAAAAAATAAGACACAGCCAGGTGCTGGTGGCTCACATCTGTAACCCTAGCTACTCATGTAGCTGAGATCTGAGGATTGTGGTTCAAAGCCAGCAAACGCAGCAAAGTTTGTGAGACTCATCTCCAGTTAACCACCAAAAAGCCAGAAATGGAGCTGTAGCCCAAGTGGTAGAGCACTAGCCTTGAGTAAAAAAGCTCAGGGACAGTGCCCAGGTCCTAAGTTCAAGCCCCAGGACAGGTACCTCCCTGTCAAAAAAAAATAAGAAAAAGACACAAGCCAATCTTCCAGACTAGTAGGCATAAAGCTTCTACATCCCAAATGGCCAATAATGTCTCTAACATAAAACTACTGGTTAAAATTTTTGCACAGAATCATCTTTTACCACATATTAAAGCAGGGTTCAAACTCCATTAACCTGCTTCTGTAGTGTAATTAGCAAAGCACCAAATTATAAACTGATATGGCAACTCAAAATGCTAAGCACACTTTCAAACACAAGCAAAGAGTTTTCCATTGTTAGTTCTATGTGCCATGTTATTCTGGGCTCAAAATCACTACCAATAAGAATGATTGAGGGAAACTGAACATATCTTGTACTTTTCATCAAGGCTAAAGTGCAAAATATCTCTGGTATCTTTAACAGGAAAAAAACATCAAACACATAATAAAAGAACTGAAGTAAAACTAATACAAAAGAACTCTTAAATATACAATCGAGAACTACATATTCCTACTGGTTTAATTTTCTTCAGTGAAATCTGTTAATGAACTATGTTCACAAAGAACTTAAGACTTTCTCTTCCCCATGATCAAAAATTCTAAACTTACAAGTGAGTGGGAGAGGGGAACAGAAGAAAAAAAAAAACAAAAACATTGCAATGACAATGGACACCAAGTTCATAAAGAACCTCTTTCAAAAATGCGATATATGGAAGAAAATACCATGAAAATAATAATCCTATGAGAATTGTTTTTAAGCAAATTGAGCCTTGGTCTTCATGAAGATACAAGTTATATAGAAAACTATAAATATATAAGACTCCAGGAAAGGAAGGAATACATACTATGTAACATTCTACAGGCCTAAAAACTAAAGGAAGAAGGAAAAGATGGTCAACTGAAGCTGTACTTAAAACTCCTGGGTCAAAGGGCACTCCACATGGAACCATTCTTTCACAAGGACATGTTATAAAAAGAAAAAAAAAAGTACTGAACTGCTGCAGTATCTTTCAAAACATAAATCTTAATTTAAGGGGAAATGGTTCTAATAGAGTAAAAGAGTCTGGCTCAGAAAGGAAACTGAACAGCATATCCAAGATCTATCCGTAAGAGTAGTGATGGTACATCTTTAATATTAAAGAAAAAGGCTATAAAAAAAAAAAGGTCCAGTCTCAGAATTAGTTTTAAAACTTATTTGTGCTCCTTGGTGGGTGCATAATAAAGTTCCATGGGCTTGTTCACTTTCCAGTATTTCTCACTGACCAATTCCAAAGAAAAAGAGCCATTTAATACCTAAAACAAAAAGAAAAAATTATCAAAGTCACATTTAGTTCAGTAATCGTGAAGCAGAACAAAATTAAAGTCCACAAACATTTTGGGGAGTAATGGAGGACAAAACCAGGGTTTGAACTCAGGCACTCTAACATTTCCAAGCCTTTTTTGCTCTATGATTCAACAGGGTCAATTTGTTATCTGTCCAGGCCAGCTTGGACCTTCATGCTCCCACTTACATTAACCACACCGCTGGGGTGATATATGTGAACCACCAGGTCCACATGTTTTAAAGTGGCTGAGATGAGATCAAGTAAACTTTATTCCTGGCTGGTCTACAATAATCCTTCCAATCAAAGCCCCACCTCCACCAAGTTAACAGGCATGAAGCCCCACACCCTGTTTACAAAACTTTTTCTTTTCTTGTAGTACTAGGATTTAAAGTTAAAACTTCCTACTTGATATAGACAGAAACTACAACCCTTCCCTTCTCTGTACTCGTTATTTTTGAGTTAAGGTTTCACTTCCTGTCCAGGTACACTTTGCTCCTCATATTTTGCACTTTCTGACAAAGCTGGGATAACAGGTACATGCTACCATGCCCAGTTTAATGTGAGCGGGCACACTGCAGTCTTTTCTGCTTGGAATGGCCTAGAATCTTCTAGGTCTCAGCCTCCCATGAAGCTAGGAGAAGTGTACCATACCCAGGGGAAGGATTTCTACATGAAAGTTTTTGACCAGGCAGACCTCAAACTTCAACCTTACCAATCCCAGCCTCCCAAGTAGCTAGGATTCCAGGTATAAATCTGTAATATAGGACTTTAAGAGTAAGTTGGGTGCCGGTGGCTCACACCTATAATCCTAGCTACTCAGAAAGCTGAGATCTCAGGATCCGGTTCAAAGCTGGGCTGGGCACTAAAGTCTGTGAGACTCTTACCTCCAATTAACCACCAAGGGATAGGGCAGTAGCCTTGAGCTGAAGAGTTCAAGGACAGCACCCAGGCCCAGAGTTCAAACCCAATGACCAACCAAAACAAAAAGAAATTTAATAATAAGTTCTCAAGGATAACACAGAACTAGCCTGGGTGTTTGTAATGTAGGAGGGAGAAGGGGAAAGCCTGAGGTCCTAATTAAGTTGCTATCTGCCTGCCTTAGAGTTACCTAGCAAAGATCTTCTTGTCATCTTCGACATCCTTTCCCAAGTATCTGTGCATATGGAACTATTATCCAAGTTCTATAGTATCCACCCAAACTGCTTACCCAAATATTCTAGCAAAGCATGTTCTGCTGCCACAATTTCTCAAAAAAGAAAACATAGTGGGCCGGGAGTTTGGCCTAGTGGTAGAGTGCTTGCCTAGCATGCACGAAGACCCGGGTTCGATTCCTCGGTACCACATATATAGCAAAAAGCCAGAAGTGGTGCTGAGGCTCAAATGGTAGAGTGCTAGCCTTTAGAAAGTCCAAGGACAGTGCTCAGGCCCTGAGCCCAAGCCCAGGACTGGCAAAAAAACAAAACAAAACATAGTAACTCCAAAAAAATCACTTTTTGGAATCACCAACTAGTTATAACAACAATGGAATGGATTTAATGAAGATACTGGAGTATTTTAAATGATCTATGCTGAGTTCAACAGGCTTAAGAGGTATCTGGAAGCAGGACAGGGAGAATGGCGATGGTGAGAGAAAGGGATGACCTCTGTAAAGATGGGTCCTGATGTTTCCCTACTAGTCACATTTTAAGCAATTAGAATTCCTTCCACTCTTACCCTCTGTTCACCTGCATAGTCTTTATGACTGGTTTGATTTGCACCATCCCAACAAAGTAGTGAGTAGAATCAGCACCATCTTTGTGGAGCTCCTTGTTATTTTGTGATTTATCACAGCAGAGGCTATGAGAGACCTAGTATCTCAGGTCTTTCTTCTCTGTCCATTCTGCAATGTGCTCCCAGTACAGCACATCTATTTAATCAAGTTGTTCCACTACCATTAAAAGTACTGTTGGCCCCTGTAATCTATTCCTGGTCATTTTTTGTTTTTTTCTTTGTGACTTTCTGATGCTATTCCCTGATTTAGTCACTCTGATGTTCTCAGCTCCCCAACACTATCACTCTTAACCTAGAAATGCTACTTTAATGTTTCAAAGCTCACCTAAGATCTTTCCCCACAAACTATCTCTTGATGACTTTATCTTTCTCTAAGTCCTACCACAATCATCCTGACTCTAGCCAGTCATTGCTCTGTGAGGTATTATGAAAATTAGGAATTACATGCAGGAATTAGAGACATACCTCAGTGGCAGAACATTTGGCCTGGCATGTGCAAGGCCCTAGATTAGATTAACACCATGGGAAAGAAAAAAAAAGGAAAACGCTGATGGAAGTTCAAACAATTTTTACTTTCAGTATGATATAATGCTGCAAAGGATAGGAAACGGAGAGGTGGGGCCAGAGCAGGAACCCTTAGTGTTAAAATGCAGGGGAGGGCCAGGAGTTTGGCCTAGTGGTTAAAGTGCTTGCCTAGCATGCATGAAGACCCGGGTTCAATTCCTCGGTACCACATACATAGAAAAAAGCCGGAAGTGGTGCTGAGGCTCAAGTGGTAGAGCTCTAGTCTTGAGAAAGTCCAAGGACAGTGCTCAGGCCCTGAGCTCAAGCCCAGGACTGGCAAAAAAAAAAAATGTGTTTAAAAAAATAAATAAATAAAATAAAATGCAGGGGATCAGAGGAATGAAAACTGATCCAACAGTGAGACATCAAACAAACTATGCTTTAAACAATGGGAAAAGCAGAGCATGATACTGCACAACTACAAAGCCAGCCTTCGGGAGGCTGAAGTTGAAAAGTTGTGAGTTCAAGGCCAGCCTGGGCTACAGAATAGGGGGAAAATTACACTAAAATAAAATTTTTTTAGTCTTAGGAATAACTGCTTTTCATTTACACTGTAACAAAACAAAGGTATCAAAAGGTCAACTACTCTGTTGAAATTTGTTTCTCAAGATTCCATACTGTCCTATGTGGTCCAGCATCAATACTTGATACTCAGTTGGTCAACGTGCTCCCAGGTTCAAGGGTCTAGTATGTTAAATACTCACAGTGAACTGGCCGCTGGCAGTTGCTATGTAAATGGTATACTGCTTCTCACTGGCTGTATCAAGGTTCATCTGGTTTGATTCTCCTTTGCTTCGAAGTTCCTCTAGAGCTAACCTCACAGCCAGATACTTGGACAGATGATCAACAGTGGCATTACCTGAAGTCTTTATGTACCTGAAGGAATAAATCATGAAAAATTTAACCTGTAGAAACAGAAATTATATCAAGAAAACATATAAATTAGGAACTATATTTCTAAAACGTTAGGTAAAATATAAATAGAAATTTGTTGATGTATTATTCAGACCTTTCTCCTGAAAAGAAGTACAGACTATTTGATTGCTTTATCTCCCATAAAATGATATAAAATGACAAAAATCAAACAGAAATGCAACAAGTACTGGAGGCAAAAAAGAAAAGAACATACCCTTAAAGCTCAAGGACTAGGATCTGCAGGTTTCATAGCATGAGAAATCTTAAGGGTAAGAGCAAGTACTGTTTGAAGAGTTATCAAGAGTTAAAATCTCTAGTTTTTAAGATTAAGCAAAGTACTAATTTAACAAGCATTTAATGTTAGCTCTGAAGGCATGACTCAAGTGGCAAAGCACGTGCTAGTAAATATAACATCCTAAGTTTAAACAGCAGTATGTTCAATGATGATGATGATAATAGTAATATTAATAGTAACAAGACCAATAATGTTTATCTGCACTCACTGGCAAACTGCTTGCTGGGTCTTTGCCACATGAATTTTATAGCCTACTTAAAAAAAATCAGGACAATCTTTTTTCTTCCACTACCTAGAAACTATTCTGTTCCTTTCATATGTGCATCTATGAGTGAGAAGCACTTGAAGAAAGAAGGAAACACAATAATCTGGACAACCAGTTTACCCAAGTTGAACCCTGACAAGACAATGAGAACTACTGCTCCAACTTCATATGCAAAATTAACTGTTTGTTCCAGACTAAACCCTTTGAATTTAGATCATCTGAAGCCAAACCATATACTTACCTTGTCTGTGCACTGTCATCTTTTTCCATAAGTGTAGGATGAGGCCTGAACACTAACTCAATCTCACTAGCACCATCCATTACTGGATCAATTGCCACTGCTGTATTGTTATTATCAAGCTCAAGTCCAGAATCATCAGAGGTTTTGGTCCGTTTGTTACTAGGGCCTGCCTCCTGATTGCTGTGGGTGGATGCATTGCTACAATGCGAACTGTCACCGTTATCTTCTGCTCCACTACCATTTTCAATCTGTTGCTTCTTGCCTCGCTGCAATCTGGTTAAGTGGGGGGGGGAACAAAAAATTTACATTTCAAAGGCTTTTATACCAACAGGGGAAAAAAGTTTCAATTTATTTTTTGAGACAAGGTCTCAGTATATAACCTATTTTGTGATTTTCCTGTATTAACCTCTCAATCTTGGAATACCATGCATGTATGCCACATTGCCAGGCAATGTTGCTATGAACTTTAGAATTTAGAAAAAAAATCTTGATTACTCAATTTGGTAAGTTTCCCATGTGCCCTGAAAGGTCCAGAAAAAAAAAAAATCTCACCTCCCAAACTGAAGCAAATGTTTTGATTACAAACAGATAAAGGAACTATTAAGGCACAAGAAAGTGTAAAAGTTGTGAGGGGAAGTTATTTATACCTATTTAACGCATAAATTAGATTACTTTTAAGCAAACAAAATTTAAGGAAGGATGACAAAAACATTTTGACTTCCCCTTACATCCTTCAACTGCAATATAAAAAGTTCTAATGAGGAAGATGGGATGGTATCTAAATAACCAGCTTGAAGAAAAGTACAGTTCTCTAATAAGATCAGATACTAAGGCCACCTACTAGACAAGGCATTCTGTATAAACAATCTCATTTACTCTTAACAACAAAAAAACCTGACAATGGAGTAATAATACTCTCATTTTGCATTAAGACAAAAAATAATTAGCCTAAGGCAACACAATTAGTTAAGTACTAGGCCTAGAGCTAGGAAGTGATACCAGAATACATTCTTCTACTACACTATCGCTCTATCTGTGTACATGTAATTTTTTAAATCATGTTAACTCAACATCAACTTAAAGACTATACTTAAAAATATTTTAACACCACAATTATAGCAGGAGACAAGTTGCTCCAGCTGACCGTAAATTATCAGGCTAAGATTTAATGTACTTATTTTTATCTCATGCCTCTGCCCTCTGATCTAAGTGCCAGAGCACTATCATGCAATAATGTCAGAAAGTATTTAAAGAATGTTTAGATATCAAGGCCACCCTGGGAAAACAGCTCTCAAGACTAAATCTCAAACAATAAACCTGAGTCTGATAGTGCATGAATGTCATCCCAGCTATATGAAAGTATACAAATGAAGACCACAGTTCAGGACAACAGACGCATAGATGTGAGAACTAATTAAAACACAGCTAGAGGTATGGTCCAACAACAGTAGTGCCTGCTTAACAAGTACAAAGCCCTGAGGTCAACTCTCTCCATTCCCTCAAGTAAAAGTAGAATGGATGTTAAGAGAGGATCCTGATTATCTAGGGTCTACTGAGCCATCACTAGTCTTTTTGGTTTTTCACTTAAATGTAAACAAAAACTACTAAAGGACTCTAAACAAAAGGAACCATGGGATGACCTTCTATTTAATTACCCTGCCTATTGTGCAGGCTGAGGACAGACAATGGGGGAAAGCATGGAAAGTAGAAAGTTGGGAAATTACGCAATGGCAAGTGAAATAACATGGACAAATACATATATATTACAGAGAAAGCTACAAAGAAATTACTCACAAATTAGAATACAGGACCTAAAAAAGACCTTAATGAGTAACTTCAAAAGTTTATGGATGGTGAAGCAAATGGAAAGATCAACAATGAGGAGGAATAAATAGGTATCAGGCAGGCGAGGTGGCTCACACCTGTAATCCTAGCTACTCAGGAGGGCTGAGATCTGAGGGTTGCAGTTCAAAGCCCTGCCCAGGCATTACAGACTTGTGAGACTAATAAACCACTAGAAAACTGGAAGTGGCACTGTGGCTCAAGGGGCAGGGTGGTAGCCTTGACCTGAAGAGCTCAGGGACAATACCCAGGCCCAAAGTTCAAGTCCCAAGACTGACCAGAAAAAAAGAAAAAGAAATGGGGAGGAGTGAGACACAAAGTCTTCTGAAAGCCGGGTGAAGAAGCTAACCATGTCTTCTAGTGTTTTAAATGAAATGCTCTATTATGTTTTGAAATACATATTATACTTCCATCCCAGGAAACGTTTGACTGCATTTTCATTTTCTTAAGTAAAAATTCAGTATTTGGGAAAATAATTCCCATTTCTCACCCTCTCTCCCACATACCTATTCAGGGCCTGTATCTTCAGTCCTTCTTCAATACTGTGACTGAGCGCTTGCTGATTATTGTGCTTGTTGATCCTGGCTAATACTCTCTCTTGATGAGCTTCATACTCATCACGGCTTGGATAAATTTTGCTGATGAGAGCATCAAAATTTGGGTCTGGCCTTAGTGATCTTTTGGAAACTAGCTTTTTCCGACAAGTAGGGCATTCTTTGTTGCTAAATGAAAGGAAAGAAATTGTAAACAACACCAGCATCTTTGGTCTGAACACAAAGTCAAGCTTCTAGATACTAGATAGTCATCTTTACTGCAATGCCTTTTCTGGGTCACAGAAAGTTAGGATAATACAACTGCATTTCCTAGAAAATCTTAAGTAAACACAAGTAAGGTTTTACAAATCTCACCCACTATCAACTGTCAAAAGAAAAAAACATTTCACAATGATAATATATATATTAGAAATAAAAATAACATTTGCATTGAAAAGAACATGTTTTCATGTTTCCCAATTTCATATATATATAGATATAGATATAGATTCCTATACAACTTCTATAAGTACATAAAACCAACTGACTAAAACCAAAAATTCTCATTAATTAAAACCTAGACTTCGGGCCGGGAGTCTGGCCTCGTGGTTAAAGTGCTTGCCTAGCATGCATGAAGACCTGGGTTCGATTCCTTGGTACCACATATATAAAAAAAGCCGAAAGTGGTGCTGAGGCTCAAGTGGTAGAGTTCTAGCCTTGAGAAAGTACAAGGACAGCGCTCAAGCCCTGAGCTCAAGCCCAGGAGTGGCAAAAAAACAAAACAAAAACCTAGACTTCATTTTCAGTCAAATAATTATTGGAAGTAACCCCTCAAATTTCAGAGAGCAGTGTCATGTGGTACAACCTAAATATATCTAGTATAGTTCAACATACCCACTTCTAAGGGCTGTGATAATGCAATCTGCACAAAAACGATGTAAACACTCCTTTGTAGTCATGGTATTCTTCAACATGTCCAAGCAAATTGGACACATTAATTCACTGTGGAGACTTCTAGGCGAAACCACAATCTCCAAGCCATCTGTTATGGCCTCCTGCAAAAGATTTAATTCTACTTATTTTACTTTATCATGGACAAGTATCCATCACTGCTACCACCATCACATCTAATCCTCACACACCACTACTGTATTCTATAAATGCTAAAATATTCATCTGAAGAAAAAAACAGAGGGAAATTACCCTGCTATAATAAAAAAGACGTTGCATTTAGTATCATAAGTCTCAATAGTTCTAGATGATTAATTAGCGGCATGACTCTAATAAATTATTTTATTGTTCTCTTACTTGCCAAGATGAGAAGGGCTAATTAAATACTTAAGAATTTTTCTATATTCAACTCCTAAAAAGTTTACAAGCCATATATATTTGCCTATTAAAACATTTCAAGATTCTAATATATGTACTTTCAAATTTGCAAAAAACAGAATTTCAATTTAGTGCCACTTTTGAAACTCAAAAGGTCTTACTCCACAGTTTAATCAAAACAATTAGATTCTCAGGCCAAGTCTCAGGCTGAGTTAAAATATAATACGTCTGTGAACTACAACATGTCTAATTGTCCCTACAATTTTTCTATGCCAGAACACATTTAGAATTCCAAAGAAAAATTCCAGGATATTTGACTCCTGATGCCCATTATTGTTCCTACTTATTTAATTTCCACACTCTCAACTTCCCCATGGCTGTAATTAAGAACAGAACAACAGTTAACTCTAAAGCCACTGATTTTTGTAGATGGAGGAAAAGTTCTAGTATGGTGAGCACTGAAAAGAAATATACAGGTATGTTTCCAATACACTACTGACACTTGTTTCCAATGCCTCTCATGCTTCCTTTAACATGACTAAAGATCAACTGCTTGATAAGAAAAGACAGGGAAGTTATATCCTCAGATCTCAGCCTCCTAAGTAGCTAGGATATCAGTTGTGAGCCACCACATCCAGCTGAGTCCAGCTTTAAGCATGTTCATACCTTTCAAAGCTGCTCCTTCCCCAATCTTTGCCATCTTTACCGCCTCAAGTTTTCCCTACTTACCTCATTATTACTTTATTGCTGTAAAGGAAACTTACTCTTTACAGAACTTCTCACATGTGATTTTATGGAATCTATTTGTTTAATGTCTGTAAAATTTCCTCTTACTTTTACTTACCACTATTCACCTACTACCTCACATAGATAACTGTATATAGTATGTAAATTATTTGCTGATCAATGAGCTGCTGGTTTATAAATTTATTATTACTGTTAACTTCTATTTAAGTTTCCATTTTCTAAAACTGTGTCTTTTTTTGCATACATCTCATATTCTTCTTTGGTTATCTTAAGTCTTTATTACCTGAGGAGTTCTTTGTAATTCATACAAACTGAGTTCCCATGTTTTGCTTAGTGGTTGAGTTCCATTTGTCTGCACAGCCTGAGACATTGCTAGAATAAAAAGACAAAAATAATTGTTAGCAATTAAAAGGAAAGTACTATGGTCTGAATAAATGTGTAATGCACAAGACTGATGTTCAAACTGTTAGGGCTTAGAAAACAGCACCCCAAATATGCTCCTTTGGATTTTAAACTGAATTAGGTGGGAAGCAGCAACCATAGGCAAGGGCTTTCTCTAAAGTTCCTAAAACTGGTTTTGTCAAAGAGGAATGTAGCTGCCTTCAAATATTCTTACCGAACTTTTCTTAACCAGCGACAACTAAGCTCATGACAGAGGAAGATTGAAACCCAAACTTCTCTACAGCCCACTGGTACTTTGTCCTAGGCAAAGGGATGTGGTGGTGAGTACCTCTAACCAAGTACTGAGGATGGGGCAGGAGAACCTTAGGTTTGAGGCCAATGTAAGGCTTTGTTTCCAAAACAGAAAACCTTAAAATATAAGTGGAGCATTCAGAATCTCTAGTCGAAAAATATCAAAGTTTAAAATACTCACAAATCCACAATCTTTTAGTAAAACATGCTGTCCCAAGTGGGAAACAGCAAACCTGACCACATGTTAAAGGGTACAGTCAAAATGGAGATGTACTAAGAACATTATATAAAATTATATTTAGAAATTAGGGGTAGTGTAACATGCCTAGAACTCCTGAGGTCCTAGGTTTGAACTCTTAACAGTAAAATAATCTTCAAAGTGGCACTGAGGCTCAAATGGTAGAGCACTAGCCTTGAGCTGAAGAGTTTGGGGACAGCACCCAGGCCTAGAGTTCAAGCCCCACGAATGACCAAAAAAAAAAACTTTATCTGGGGCCTTGAGTGTGGCCTAGTGGTAGAATGCTCACCTAGCATGCACAAAGCCCTAGGTTCAATTCCTCGTTACCATATACACAGAAAAAACTGGAAGTGGCACTGTGGCTCTAGTGGCAGAGCATTAGCTTTGAGCAAAAAGTATGCAAGGACAGTGCCCAGGCCGAGTTCAAGCCCTAGGACTGGCAAAAAATAATAAATCATCTTCAGATTATATGCATAAAGTGTATACGAAACAAACTTTGTGTTTAGACTTGGGTCCTATCATCAAGATATTTCATTATGTGTATACAAAAAAGCCTGATAAAGCCAAAGTTATTTCTGATCCCACACATGCATTTTGGATAAGGAATACTCAAATGGTGTTCATGTAGTCTTACTCCATTGTTTAGGAGCCTCTAACCCCCTTGCAGTGATCTGAAAGGGAGTTTCTTTTGTTGTCTGCAATAAGTCCTTTCAATATCAAAGTTTGCACAAATGAGATAACTGGAAGTATGCCCCAAGTCAGCTGGAGGAACCAATCACATTGCAACTGTCATCTCCACAAGACAGAAGTCCCTAACCATGGGACCCCCGGACCTTGAACTATGTACATCTTCGGCTGCTGTTCATCTGTACCCTTTATGTCCTTTATATTAATTTGGTTAAATGAAAATAAAGTTGCCTGTGCTATTCTAGCAAATAATCAAACCTGAGAACCTCAATTTATAAACAGATGGTCAGAGACACATGAAGATGTACAGTTGGAAAAGATATCTGATGTGGAAGCACTCTTACAGGACTGATCCCTTTACCTGTAGTGTCTCATACTAAATTTGGAGAGTTAGGGCCAGAAATGATGCCTTTGGTTACTGAAGTGGTAAAGAATTGTTTGTTGCTGTGGGAAAAGATCACATTTTGTGTTAGTGTCAAAAAGTGAATAAGAACAGATTTTACTAGCAGACTAATTTTCCACTTTATTATCTTTGATCAATATATAATTAAGAATTTACTACCTCAGGGCCATCCGTTTAGCCTAGTGGTAGAGTACTTGCCTAGCATGCACAAAGACCAGGATTTGATTCCTCAGTACCACATGTATAGAAAAAGCCAAGTGGTGCTGTGACTCAAATGGTAGAGCTCTAGCCTTGAGAAGCCCAACAAGCCCTGAGTTCAAGCCCCAGGACAAAGACAAAGACAGGAGGTTCTTTTTAACACATCTAGGTACCTTTAAAAAAATAATCATATTGGGGCTGGGAGTTTGGCCTAGGGGTAGAGTGCTTGCCTAGCATGCACGAAGACCCGGGTTCGATTCCTCAGTACCACATACATGGCAAAAAGCCAGAAGTGGTGCTGAGGCTCAAGTGGTAGAGTGCTAGCCTTGAAAAAGTCCAAGGACAGTGCTCAGGCCCTGAGCCCAAGCCCAGGACTGGAAAAAACAAAACAAAACAAAACAAAATAATAATAAGCATATTTATTCAATAAAATTTAATTGTGAATTCAGTATTTAAAGTATTTGGAAACTAGACAGCAATGAAAGATAACACACTAAAATAACTGCTACCCGACTTAAAAATTACCAAGTAGACGTGTTGTTTCACCAAATTAAAAAGATAACATAGCTGGGTGCTGGTGGTCTATTGACTCATGAGACTGAGATCTGAGGATTGCTGTTTGAAGCTAGCCCAAAGTTCATGAGATTCCTATCTCCTATTAATCACTAAAAAGCTGGAAAAGGAAGGTGATTCAAGTGTTAAAAGAACCGACTTGAGTGAAAATGCTCCAATACTGACATAAAAAGAACATACATGCATACATACATACAGGCATAAAATAAACATATATAAGGACATTCAAAACATTCAAATCATTTTAAAAAGTCTATGTAAGCCCGGTGCAGCGGCTCACACCTGTAATCCTAGGTCCTCAGGAGGCTGATATCTGAGGATCACAGTTCAATGCCAGCCAGGGTACTAAAGACTGTGAGACTCTTCTCTCCAATTAACCACTGGAAAACTGGAAGTGGCGCTGTGGCTCAAGGGGAGGGCAGTAGCCTTGAGCTGAAGAGCTCAGTGACAAACACCCAGGACCAGAGTCCAAGCCCCACAATCATCCAAAAGTCCATGTAATGGGAAAGTGGCTAAAATACATTCTTAGTACAGAATACATAACAGATTACCAAAATGAAGCTCACATATATAAACATATGTTAGTCTTAACTTGTTCCTCAACTGATTCATAAATCACCAAAATTTTACACATTAACACATATATACAATGCCATGGAATGTATGCATCCCATATACCTTTTAAATGTTGTAGAGCAAATTGTGTAAGACTATTTACTTAATTATACAAGAAATCCAAACACCCTAAATATTTATGATTTTGATACTACATACCATGTCATCTTTATTCATCTTACCAAGCTTATTTTTGGTTCAGAATCTTTTCATTAGCTTGTCCTACATGGAACAGAATGCTCACTTTATGTAAAGTTCTCTCAGGGCCACGCCCCCCATTCTAAAGAATATCCATCTTTGTCAATTTTTATGCATTACACCCCCACCAACTACAGCAAGGTTATAGTCCCTAGGCTTCTTCAAAGATAGCTGGCTATTACAGCTAAGTGTGATGGCACAAATCTACTCATGAGGTGAAGTAGGACAGATTTTGAGATCAGCTCTGCCAAAATTAGAAAGACCCTATGGCAAATACAAAGTACAGAATAAAAGGGCCTAGGGCAAAGCTCAAGTGGTAAGAGTGCTTCACTTGCCCAGACTGATGGCTGGCTTCTATCCTACTCACAAGATTCACTATCTTATCTACATAGATATTGATATTGTACATCTATTCAACACAATACTCAGAACTTTTATTGTACCATGCATACAGTAGTTATTCAATACATATTTGCTAAAGAACAATGACAGTAACTAAACACTAGAGCTCAAGTTATGCAACCTTAATGTTCAAGAACAAAGATACAAAGATACAGGCTCTTGCCAACCTTGTCTTCACTGGGTATCACAAGAAACAAGCTGAGAAGATAATGAAGCTACACAAAGATGGCCTAATCTTTTTTTTTTTCCAGTCCTGTGCCTTGAACTCGGGGCCTGGGCACTGTCCTTGGGCTTTCTCTCAAGGCTATAGCTCTACCACTTGAGCCACAGCACCATTTCTGGCTTTTTCTATGCATGTGGTACCAAGGAATCAAACCTGGGTCTTCATGCAGGCTAGACAAGCACTCTACCACTAGGCCAAACTCCCAGCCCATAATCTTTTATCAAGAGTTTTACAGAAGTACTGAACCAACATAGTGTGCTCACAGTGTGGAGAGGAGGGGGGGTAGCACTTGCATATTAGACTTGTTAGATTGGATTACCTAGTCAGAGGTTAAACAGTCACCAGTGACTGTCCACAGGCTGAAGACAACAGTAGCTGCTCAGTCCAAAAATCTGGAAGCCTCAAAATAAAAGGTAGCAATGATTCAGCCTGAGGCCACGCCTACAAGAACCCCTGGTCTAGGTTCAAAGATTGAACCATCTAGAGTCTGATGTCTACTGGCAATGGCAATGAAGAAAACATCTGCTAGAGTCAAATGAGTTCTCTTTTTTTTTTTTTTGCCAGTCCTGGGCTTGGGCTCAGGGCTGAAGCACTGTCCTTGGACTTTCTCAAGGCTAGCACTCTACCACTTGGCCTCAGCACCACTTCCGGCTTTTTGCTATGTATACCGAGGAATTGAACCCGGGTCTTCATGCATGCTAGGCAAGCACTCTACCACTAGGCCAAACTCCCGGCCCCATCCTCTTCCACTTTTTAAAAAATTAGCTAGTATTAGTTATATAGAGTGGGGAAGGATTTCATGATTACCTCTCCACATGTTTACATTCTACTTTTTATTCCATCAGGGACCCTAACTCACTGGATTGTGCTATCCAAGGTCAGGTCAAGTCTTCTTCATTCTGTTCACTGACAATCTTCTCTGGAAACAGTCATACAAACCCATCCATCAATGTGCTTTTTGCTAGTTTTTCAGGCATCTCCTATGGTTTGGATATGAAGTGCCCCCACCCAATCACTGGAGTGGATAACGAGGGCTCTACCTCAGTAATTAATGAATTAGTCTATTAAGGAATTCATAAACTAATGGCAGGACTGGTAGGTGGTAGAAGCTATGAGGTAGGGACTGGGTACAGGAAATACAAACAGGAGTGTGCTCAACAGGTACATTTGCGCTGGGCTTCTTCCTTTACATCCTGTCTGCCACAAGGAGCTCTGCTCCATCACATGGTCACCATGACGTTTACCTCACTTCGACCCACAAAAAAATGGAGCCAAATATCATGGGCTGAAGTCTCTGAAACTGTAAGGCAAAACAAGTACGCTTATTTTTCTCAGATGTTTATCACAGCAATGAAATAGCTGACTAAAACAGTGTTTTATCCTCCCAATTAAGCTGACAACATTAATCATCAGATTCTTCCTTTAGGGTATCCAGAAAGAAGACTGTAATGACTGGGAAGCATGGTGACTGCAACAGTGTTCATTACTCTTAGAAAGAGGTGTCAGGCTGGGAATGTGGCTTAGTGGTAGTGTTTGCCTAGCATGCGTGAAACCCTGGGTTTTACTGCTCAGTACCACATACACAGAAAAAGCAGTAAGTAGTGCTGTGCATCCAGGGGTAGTAGAGTCCTACTAGCTTTGAGCAAAAGAAGCCCAGGGGCAGTACCTAGGCACTGAGTTCAAGCCCCAGCTCTCTCTCTCTCTCTCTCTGTGTGTGTGTGTGTGTGTGTGTGTGTGTGTGTGTGTGTGTGTGTGTGTGTGTGAATCATTTACCACTACCACTGCAAAATCTGCCCACTAACAAAAACAATGCCTACAGTGAAAATACTGAAGGAACAGGCGAAATCTACCAAAGAAATAACCTGCTGCCAGACTGGGGAAGGGGATTAGGGAGAATCTGTCACACAAAGTATCTTTTGAGAAGCAATGCCTGCTCCCCCATCACCAATGCCAGAGTGAAGCACCACAACCATGGCGATGCCCTGCTTGCCTGCTCACCAGAGCAACACATGTACACGACTCCCTTAAACTATTCATTTAGGTTGTGCCAAAATATCTTCTTAACTTCTTATATTTGTATCATTTTATCAACTAAAGATATTGTATGCATAAGATTTAACAATGGAGAGATGACAGCTTTGTTTTTATACTGCCCTGGATTTCTGGGGGGGGGGGGGGGGAAATCTGTCCTTCGAAGTGCAAGCCTTGAAACTTAAAAGATAACTGAACAAATAGTAGAGAAGATTTAGCTTCCTGGTAACATGTTTATATTTCAGAAGGGATTGAAGACCAGACTATGCACACATTCCAGGGATTGTAAAGTCTAAGATCTGTCTGATCTTCACTCCTAGAAAAATTCATTTACATTCAAGCCCTTTCTGCTTCTCGGAGAATTAGTTTACTATTTGGGAACAAAGGCTATTACAAAAGCTATTTTTCCGTCTTAGGAAGAAAGATGGATAACACGTATACAAGTTTCCAGATTCTGGTTCTTCACCTATCAAATAAACATCTACTTTTCACTGCATTGCTCTGAGGAAGAATCAAGGTATAAAAGAAGGAACAAAATCACTGCTGTAATAATCTTTCCTTGCTACAGAAGTTTCACGTCTACTTTTAGGGTAATATGAATATGTATTAAAATATATATATATCATTTCAACATACAGAATTTGGTTTGTTACTTTTCCTTTAATTCAGGCTTTTGTATCTTTTACTATGTATCTTTTATATCTTTTACTGCAACAAGGCAGTCACTGAGAGCTTCCAGATTTAGGTAAACATTTTCAAAAAAAATCCTCTCTCAGTTTGAGGTAAGTGCATTTCTTTGTCATGTAAATGTAGATGTATTGCTCCAATCTGTCATTACTGTCACATGACCTCTGTGGCTATTACTTCCTAGACTCTGTCTCACATGTGCTGACATTCACAACGTGCCTGGCTAATCCAGAACAAAATTAGTTTAATTATATATTCAAAGTTCCTTTTTCAAGAAAAGTAGCATTTACAAGTTCTACTAGGGAGGGTAATGTGGAATTGTAGGGCCTATTATTGTTACTGTTCAACCTACATTTGCCAAAGGTAAACTGCAACACATCAGTCACCATAACCAGTTCCCCCACAGACAACACTTAAGCCTTTATCTGGTATGTGATTTGTTTCCTTAATTTGTTTTTACATTGTAAAATAAATATCAGAAAATACAATCACTTTTAAATTACTTTATCGCATTTTCCTATATAACATTTTTCTTCATTAGTGTGAGATGCTTCCCACACACTACGAAGCAAAAAAACTGAGTTGCTTCTCCATTTCTAATGTTTGTCTCTTTCTTCCAAATGTTAATACCTCTTTGAACAGAGTAAAAATGCTAATAGAACAGAAATGTTGAGTAAGGGTACATGGAGTGGATTAAGTGGTGTAATACCGGTTGAGGGTCAACATCCTCCAAATTCTGGAGTTGGTGCTAGACTAGAATGGTAGAAGGCTCAGAAAAAGCCTGCAAAAAAGAATACTTCTCAGATAATAAATAGTACTATCCCATAACAAAGGTCACTCTAAATTAATTCCCGTGTTCCTAATATTTTTTAACCCTTTGAATTACAAAATGGGTGAATAAGCAAGCAATTTCTTTATTAAAACACTGCTTCCTTACAGGACTCAGATGTCAGATTTTGGAAATTTATTCAAGATTAGGCTAAAGCCAGAAAGCAGTAATCAATTCTGAGTAAGCCATCCAACTGCCCATTATAATTCTGCCTGCGGTTAACTACCACCTAATAAATACCGTGGTTCAGGATTTTAATCTAAAATTATGTCTGTAACACACATACTGAATGAAGACACAAGAACACATCCAAAGACAAAAAGGTGTTCATTCTTTTTTTTTTTTTGGCAGTCCTGGGCTTGAGCTCAGGGCCTGAGCACTGTCCTTGGGCTTTCCTCAAAGCTAACCACTGCACCACTTCTGGCTTTTTCTTTGTATGTGGTACCGAGGAATCGAACCCGGGTCTTTGTGCATGCTAGGCAGGCACTCTACCACTAGGCCAAACTCCTAGCCCCTGTTCATTCTTTTATTTAGGAACTTATCATTCTAGGTAGCATTTGGAATAGCCATCTAAATTACTTCTAGTAACCTAACTGCTTCCTTATTTAAAAAGGTATCAGGCCTGGTGCTGTTGGCTCAGGCCTATAATGATACCTACCTATGAAGATCCCAGTTCAAAGTAAGTCCAGAAGGGAAAGTCTGTGAGACTCTTTCATCTCCAATTAACCAACAAAAAGCCAGAAGTACAGCTGTGGCTACAGGGATAGAGTACTAACCTCAAGCAAAAAAATCTCAGGCACAGTATGCAGGCCCCGAGTTCAAGCCCCAAGACCAGCACACACACACACACACACACACACACACACACACACACAAAATAGTATCATCCGGATGTGGTGGCTCACGCCTGTAATCCTAGCTACTCAGGAGGCTAAAATCTGAGGATTGCGGTTCAAAGCCAGCCAAGGCACTAAAGACCAAAGACCGTGAGATTCTTATCTCCAATTAACCACTAGAAAATGGAAGTGGGGCTGTGGCTCAAGGAATAGGGTGGTAGCCTTGAGCTGAAGAGCTCAGGGACAGTGCCCAGTCCCAGAGTTCAAGACCCCTAACCCACAAAAACAAAACAAAACAAAAAAATAGTATCAATTCATAATTGGATTATACATACTTTCTGCATTGTGAAACAGAGTAGGGACCATCTAGGGGCTGGGAATTTAGCCTAGTGGTAAAGTGCTTGCTAGCACGCACAAAAACCCAGGTTCAATTCCTTGGTACCACAGACACAGAGAAAGCAGGAAGTGGTGCTGTGGCTCAAGTAGTAGAGCTCTAGCATTGAGAAAGCCCAAGGGCAGTGCTTAGGCCCTGAGTTCAAGTCCTAGGACTGTCAAAAAAAAAAAAGAAAAAAGAATTTTCTAAATCTTTATTGTTCAGTCTTAAGTTTCAAAGTATTAGTAATAAATCCAGTGTTTTCTAGGCTCAAAAATTAATTATTAAAGGGAAAATAAATATTTCTAAGACTTAACAGTTTCACTTAAAATGAAAATCTAGTTAGTGTGACCTGTACCTTCCTTCTACACTTTTCCCATCACCCATTACTACTTCATCTCCAACTACTCCTATACGTGTGTGTGTGTGTGTGTGTGTGTGTGTGTGTGTATACATATACTGAGAAAGAGAGAAAGAAAAAGAGAAACAAGAGGGGGGGAAGAGGGAGGGAAAGACTGAGAGCAAGCCCAATCTATACTACCATGCCTACATTCCTTCTAATAATCACTCTTTGGAGGAGAAATAAACACAAATCATAATTTACTACATAAAAGCTAATTTGCCCAGCTACAATGCTACTGTTAGATAAGAAGAATATGTTCTAATTGGTTTTTGTTGCTGCTGCTGCTGCTGATTTTGGACACAAAAGAAGCCTAGCTATGTGGCCCAGTCTGTTCTAAAATTCACAATCCTCCTGCCTAAACCTCCCAAAGGCTGGAATTACAGGCATTTGTCATCACATTCAGTTCTAAGCTCACAGTAGGGTGATTTATAGTTAATAACTGTAGTTTATTGTATCTTTATATAGGGGTACAATATAGAAACGTAAGATACAGTCAAGTATTCCATAAAATTCTATCTACACGTATTATTTCTGGATCAAGAGCAAATAATAAATGGAAACTCTGACCCAACTTTCCAGTCTTAGGCCTGCAAATCCAAGATTCTCAGGAGGCCAAAAACTAGAAGACTGTATTTGAAAGCCAGACTTGGGGGAGGGGGAGGTTGTCTGCAAGATTCCATCTCCAATTAACCAGCAAAATGCTGGAGTGGAGATGTGGTGCAAATGGTTAGAGTAGCAACTGTGAGCAAGAAAAATCAAGTAAGAGTATAAGGATCTGAATTCAAGCCCTGGTATCAATACATAAAAAAGACATTCCACTGGGCCCGGAGTTTGGCCTAGTGGTAGAGTGCTTGCCTAGCATGCACGAAGACCGCGGTTCGATTCCTTGGTACCACATACATAGAAAAAAGCTAGAAATGGTGCTATGGCTCAAGTGGTAGAGCTCTAGTCTTGAGAAAGCCCAAGGACAGTGCTCAGGCCCTGAGTTCAAGCCCCTGGATTGGCAAAAAAAAGCTTCATAATTGAAGCATGCACATTAAGGCCAACAGTGAAGTATCACTCACTTGTCAGATGAGGAAAACTTTCTAAAAAAACTACTACTAATCCCAGACTGGTGGGGAAAAAAAAAAATCAGTGTAGCAATTTGAACAGTGATTTTCAGAATTTAAAAAAGTATGCCCATTTTTTACATTTAAGAGGCCTGGAAATAGCTTTTCTACTCCATGTAACTGACAAGTTGTCTTGGCATCATTTATTGTTCTGCTTTCTTCCCCACTGATAAAGTTACTCAGCATGCTTTTTTTCCTTTTCTTTTTTTTTTTTTTTGCCAGTCCTGGGCTTGAGCTCAGGACCTGAGCACTGTCCTTGGATTTTCTCAAGGCTAGAGCTCTACCACTTGAGCCACGGTACCACTTCCAGCGTTTTTCTATCTATGTGGTACTGAGGAATCGAACCCGGGTCTTCGTGCATGCTAACTAGGCCAAACTCTCAGCCCAAGCATGCTATCTTTTACCCAATAACAAAGACGAGAAAACAGAAGAAAAATGTTTATGGCTTCCTACACCTTATGCTTACATAATACATGCTTGCATACATTAAAAAAATACATTAACATATTTAATCTCCCTACACTGTCCACAATACTATGAGAATTCCTTGATAAGATCACTAAATATGAAGGCAATAGGTAGGATCTCCAGGATTCCCTTTGCAAAAGTAACAGAACAGTCACAGGATTGCTGCCTCTTCCTCAAAAGCCAGGTTCTTTTCCCTAGCAGTTCTCTTCCCTTTTTATACGCAGATATGTATATTTGTTGCCACTAGGTGGAGACAATTTAATAACAGAAATGTGTTACTGAACTAGGAATAGCCACAGATTTTCTACAAACACACTTTAACGGTAATTTGGCTTATAAAATCTATGGTGAACTAAGGCCACTCAACTTAGCTGAAGATTCAATTTCCTCCAAATTGTAAATGTATGGTTTTATATTAAGTAGACTCAAGAATACCCTTAACTCTTAATACTCTAAGGAAGAAAGCTTGCTTAAATATTCATTAACAGCAACATGTCTACAGAGAGCCTTATCCTCCTCCAGCAACTCTTCCAAAGTGAACACTTTAACCATGTTGTTTCCTTCAATTTTTTATTTACATAGCAAGTCAAAAGGAGGTATGCTGCATACTAAAATTTACAGAACTTGGGGCTTAGTGGTAGAGCACTTGCCTGGCAAGCATAAAGCCCTGGGTTTGATTGCTTAGTATTACATACACAGAAAAAGTTGGAAGTGACATTGTGGCTCAAGTGACAGAATGCTAGCTTTGAGCAAAAGAAGCTTGGGGACAGTGCTCAGGCCTCTAGTTCAAGCCCCAGGACGGCAAAAAAAAAAAAATCTAAAATTTCCCCTTGTCTTAAAGACAACAGTCAATCCTATACTTCTCCACCTTAACTTCATTTGTATATGAAACAATAAGCTAGTTATATTCTTGGTGCTAGACTATTTTTACCTGTAGTTATTTTTTACTCTTATTATTTGGGGGGGGGGTCTCTAACTTGATCAGAACCTTCCAGTTGTGTTTCCTTAGTTCAATTGTCCCTCAGACAAGGCAAATATCTTAAACTGGTACACTTCTGCTTCTCCTGTATACCAGTAAGAATTTATCTTTTAAGCTCGGGGCTATAGCTCAAGTAGTAGAGCACTGACTCTCAAGCATGTGGCCCTTGGCTCAACCTCCAGTACAACTAAGTTATATACATATATATATACATATATATGTATATATTTATTGTTAGTCCTGGGGGGCCTGAACTCAGTCAAACAAGGAAATGTTCGGAGGGCAAATGCTCATAGCTATAAAAAGTATTTTTCCACTTCAAAAAACTTTTCTTCATAAATATGCTAACCAAAATTTATAATACAAAAGAAAAAAAGAAAGCTGGATGCCAGTGGTTCATGTCTATGGTCCTAGCTACTCAGAAAGCTGAGATGTAAGGACGGTGATTCAAAACCAGCCTGGGCATAGTCTGTGAGACTCTTACCCCAATTTGGCACATGCATATAGAAGAAACAAGCAGAACACATTTATAAAATGAAGTAAAAAAGATGCACTGCAGATGTGCACATCTGACAACAGCCAACGGAGGTAGCAGTGAAGAAATAAGAAAAAAGGAAACAATTTTTTGGATGGACAATTTTTTTAATGCATGCATGCGGGCATATATTTAATAAAACAGTTCATTAACAACCAAAAACACTGAGACATTAGTGCTTGGAAGAAAATGAGTCATCAAGAGAAAACAACCACTGACGGAGAACGCTGCATGAGTGAAACAAAGTCAAATTTAATCAAGTTAGTATAAGATGGTGTGAAAAGAGGAGATGGAGAAGCCTCTACCTGTCTGAGAGCTCCATATGCTACACAGGAGGGAGACCATGCACCCAGACAAGCAGAAGAAAAGAGTAATACAGACCCCAGGGCAGGGAGATGGAAGAAGAGACGGAATTACCAAGAGATGACAAAAAGGCCTTTTGTGTCCTCTAAAGTCTAAAATAAATCTTCAGTTTTAAAATATGTCAAATTCAATGATTGCATAATGAATGGCACTAGAATTGTGAAGAATGTTGGAGGAGGGTGGTTCATAAACATGAAGGGATGGCATGAAGCCTTCTCACACAGAGCTTACAACCCATGAAGAGACAGATTCTACACATTGAAATAACTACAAAACATCGTTACAAAGGAACAGACATACAAATAAAGGATTAACCAACATAGGAAAGCTAAGGAGCACCAGTCAGTAATTGCTTAGAAGTTCCTATACCTTGCAGGTATAGTAAAGGAAAAGATGTCAGCCTTGCAGTGTTACATTAATGGGGAGTAAAGCATGTGTAAATGCAGGAGTAGAAATAAATGCCATGTTTAGAAAGTAGATTAACTTGATTAGAGCAGAATGTTCAAATAGATCCAGTCAATTTGGTGAAAGAGACTGTGATGTACTGTGATGTTAGATCTGGTCCCTAAAATAAAATGAATGAGGAATGAAAATTTTCATGCTTTATTTTTTTTTGCCAGTCCTGGGGCTTGAACTCAAGAGCCTGAGCACTATCCTTAGACTCTCTCAAGGCTAGAGCTCTACCACTTAAGCCACAAAACCACTTCCAGCTTTTTCTTATGTATGTAGTGCCGAGAAAATAGAACCTGGGTGTTCGTACATGCTAGGCAAGCACTCTACCACTAGGCCAAACTCCCCGCCCCATGAGGATCAAGTGGCCTTAGGCCCAGGACCACCACTCTCAAAGGTTTTTTTTTTTTTGTCTCTCCAGGAGATAAAACAATCCTATTACAATCACACTGCTATATCTCTTATGCCTACTATTCCTAGTAGAGGAGCACTCAGCTTCCTTGAGCAAGCAGAAGGAATTCCCTTCAGCAAGAACTGCTTTACTTCTAACAGTATGGAAGTAAAAACCTCAAGGCAATTCCTATACAGACCTATCATTGGGAAGCCACCTTGATCTTGGTAATATCAACGGTTCAATAAAGCGTATCTCTGACCCTTGCTACTAATTTGTGGTGAGGAATAAATGGTATACGCTTATGTATTTTTTTTTATTTTGAAACCATAGTGACACCCAATTTTGATCTTATCAATGCAGAAACTAAAAATGAGGATGAGCCCAAATGTATACGGAATGCTCATGTTCCTAAAGGACAGGTCATTAAGGGCCCAAATTCTCCCCTCGTCTTTTAAGTAAAAAGGCAAAACATCACACCTTGGAAAGAGGCTGTTCTCAGCAAAAGTGAGACCCTTTCTTTCAGACCAGCCTACTGGTCTGAAGCTGTTGCTGGAAGAAAAAGGGTTCAGGCCAGATGTTCAGCAGCAGCCAGAGCCTACTTCAGGAGAGTTCTGGGGAGAAGTGTTGGGTCCCACTGATGTTGCAAATGACTGCTGAGGTGCAATTTTGATGCCATTTCCCTCATTGAGGACATCAAATAAACCCTACTGGATCTTCCTATATATTTCTTTGGCTGTATTAATGAAGACCTCTTTAACACTGCAGGCTGTTTTAGCCTACATTTCTGTGAATTCAAGTCCCTGCTCCTGAGCAAAGGTCTCTCCTTCCTCTTCACATCCCCCCAGGTTCTAAGTCACTCTTATTCCTGATAAGCATGATGACCATGTTGGAGCTGGAAGGCATCCTCTAACCATGAGGTCAGGTGGCTAAAGGTTTCACGTCTGGTAATGTCATACAGTAGCAGAACTCCAGCTGCTCCCTGGATAGCAAAAACGAGTCAGGTGATAGAACAGAAGGATTCTTGCCCAGCCGTATCCCAGATTTGCAGTTTGATTTGTTTTCCATCAATGCTGACCATTCGAGCTCCAAACTCCACTCCTATTGTGAGGTTATGAACAGGCTGGAACTGCCTGTCGGTAAACTTCAGGAGGAGATGTAACTTGATTACACCTGAAAGACCAGCATGTGCGTTCCAGAGGATGGCACGTAGCAGGGAAACCCAGCTGTCTGGACAATTTTTTTTGCCAGTCTAGGACTGAACTTAGAGCTAAATAGAGCACTGTCCTTGGGCTTTCTCAAGGCTACAGCTCTACCACAGCACCAGCTCTGGCTTTTTCTATGTATGTGGTACCAAGGAATTGAACCTGGGTCTTTGTGCATACTAGGCAAGCACTCTACCTCTAGGCCAAACTTCCAGCCCCATGGACAATTTTTTAATTGTTATTATTAAGAAGCTGTATGAAGTGGTTGAAATTCTACAAGTCAGTTAATGAGCACAATGCTTCCTAGGCAATATTACCGGGAAAATTTTTTAAAGACATCAAAATAAATTACCTGATATAGTCTTATTTTTAGGAAAGTGAAATTAGGAACTTCTGTCTCCTTCCTCAGAAACTGAGTCTGTAGGACACTCATTAAGAAAGAAGTAAAAGGGGATTTTATTTAGTATTTTTCTCTTAATAACTATAATCCTAGCTACTCAGAAGGTGGAGATCTAGAGGACTGTGATCTGAAGCCAGTCCAAATAAAAAAGTTCTCCAGACTTCATCTCCAATTAACCAGCAAAAGCTGGGCTCCAGATGTGGTTCAAGTGGTAGAGCATCAGCTTGAGCAAAGCAAACTAGTAATACCCAGACTGAATTCAAACCCTAGTACTAGATAATAAAAACAAAAACAAATGGAGGGGAGGGAGGGAAACAGAAGCAGCAAAATCCTATCCAAATTACTGCTTTGCAATATAGATTAGAAATCGAGTCCCCCTTTTAGATCATCTCTTTGTGCTATATATATAGTTAAATAACTGATGTGAATTTTCACATTCATAAAATCAAATAACACTATCCCAACTATTTTCTAATGACCTTAGGAGAAACAATATTTTATGCCTACTATCAATTACAAAAACAATTCTCTCATAAGACGCCCTTCCTGAACACCTATTTGTTAAACATGACATTTGAAATATGATGTAAAAGCCAGTGTTAACAAAATCTTTCAAAAAAAAGGAAAAAAACAAATTTTTCAAAGATCTTTGTACAAATTATTAGGCTAAACTAACAGTTCAGAGAAAACAATGATCTTTATAATTTAGATGAAAAAAGGCAAAGAAAAAAACTCAGAAGAATGATTATTACTAACAAAATTGAGGTATCTCAGAGAAACAGCTTTCACAGGAATTAGGCAGAATACAGCAGTCAGGAAAAAAGTTCAATTTGACAGAGATACAGGATTAAAAGACAGTACTGGTCATTAAGTTTCTGTAAGTAGAGAAGCAGCAAGTTGGCTGCTATTTCTTTGGGCTCCCAAAACACATCACTCATCTGTTCACTGCATTTAACACACTGTATAGTACTTTATCTATCATTCCCAGTTAGACTACATCCCTTAAAGACAGAGAGGTTGTTTGATGCATTTTTCTATTGCTTATCCCTAGCAAAAGGCTCTGGCCACACATAAAATCATCACTAGATGTTTTCTAAAAGGCAAGTCAAGTACAGGGTTTCCTTCCTATTTAAACTATACGTTTAACATTTACTTTTTGTTCAGGTTATTTAATTCACTATCTCTCAACTCTGAAAAATCACCCTTCTAAGCTCTGGTCTATGGTTGTGAGAGCTGAAACTGTGTAACTCCATTTTACGACTCCTTTGCCAATAAGGTCTCTGAACGTAGTAAAGAGTGCCTGGAAAGCTGACAGCTGTAACCTGCAGTTGTTGGTCCAGACAACACCAATTGATTCCAGCCTTCAATTTCTCTTGGCACTCCCAGAACTGGGTTTACCTAATATGCCTATGTACTCACACAGAACAATGTTTACCAGGCCCTAGCCCTTTGCAAAACAGTGATTCTAAATATTCTCTTCTGAGACATCTTTCTGTTCACAAAAGGAAACAAAATTTGGTGTTGGTTACTTTAGACATAAAAGGTTAACGTTTAGATAAAAGGCTCTAAATTTGCTTCTGTTGAGCTGAAGCATAAGAAAATAAAAAACACCAAACTTTTGTCACATAACCCACATATCTTTGAAAGAAAAAGGAGAAATAATTAAAATTCATTAAATGGCAAAGCCTACTCCAAAACGACTTTATTACTGGATTTTTTTTACTTCAGCACATATCCTCAAGACACTGTGATGTAACATAAAGTTCATCTGCTGCTTCCCAATATTTTCAATCCCAATCTGTGGCCTAAGACTGCTGAATATGATTCTTCTATGTCTGCCTTTCCAAACTATTTTTAAGGTTTTTTGTTTTGTTTAGTTTTTGGTGCTAGGGACCGAATCCAAGGCCTTGCACATGGCTAGGCACCAATGAGCTACATTTTGTGAGCTCCAAGTACAATGTTTTAATAAGTATGATTTCTGAATTTCAAACCTTACTATTCCACTCAACAACAACATGTGCGCGCGCGCACACGCACACACACACACACACACACACACACACACAATTTCCTTTCAGGAAAACCCATAAACAACAAATCTGTTAAGCAAAAAAAACCCACAGCCAGACACCAGTGGCTCACATCCTGTAATCCTAGCTACTCAAGGAGGCTGAGATCTGAGGATCAAGGTTCAAAGCCAACCCTAGCAGCAAGACTCTTATCTCCAATTAACCACAAAAAAAGGAAGTGGTGCTATGGTTCAAAGTGGTAGAGCGCTAGCACTGAACTGAGGAACTCAGAGACAGTGCCCAGAACCAGAGCTCAAGGAGAGAGTTCATGAGGGAAAGGGAGGGGGAGGAGAGAGAATTCAAGGAGACAGACAGACAGACAGACATAGGGAGGGAGGGAGGGAGGGAAGGAGGGAGGGAGGGAGGGAGAGAGAGGGGGAGAAGAGGGGAGAGAGGGAGAAGAGGGGAGAGAGGGACCAACAGGGAAAAGGGGGAGAGAGAAGCAAAATGTACAGATGTGGCTTATTTAGCCAATTACTTCACTTAACAGGATTTCTCATAAGAAAATTTAATCTGAAGGTTTTAAACATAATATTTCATTATTATACTCAATACCAACAAACTAACATTTGAAAATTTTAACAAATGGCAGGCACGTTGGACGCAAAAATGAAATGGGAGAAGGCTAATTTAAGCAACAGAAATCTTTCTCAGAATAGTTGATAACGTAATATTGTCACCGAGTATCCAAAAGCAAAGAAAAAAAAAATCGAGAACATGACAGTTCTACTGGAGTTACTCTACACAGCATTAAACTGGAGAGTGGACCCTCTCCTCCCTAACTACAACCAGGAATTCATCATCTAGCTCCTGCCTCGTCTCAAAGTAAAGGTAGCTTCTATTTCAAAGCTATAGGTCTCATCACTGCCAATCACATTACTTCTGATGCCAGAAGACCCAGCAGGCACAAAAGGTAGGAGAGTGGAAAATAAACCACGCTGCCACTGTACCTTTTACCCCAATCCATAACTGTTCAGTTAAATACAAACTCAGTAATGAGGAAGTGGAGCTCAAGGAATAGAGAACTAGTTATGAGCAAGACAATCAAGGACAGTGCCTGGGCCTTCAGGTCAAACCCCACGATTAGCACCAAAAATAAGGTCAAGAAATTACTAGGATAGCTAAGATTTCAAACCAATGAAATAAAATAGTGGACAACTGCTACTCAATAACGAATGTTTTATTTTGCACAGGATATGTAATAAGCAATAGTAATTAAAAACCAACCACGGATTTTTATGTGTATAAAAATCTTATTCTTCCACTTTAAAAAACTGCTGATGTGATACTTTTTCCCACTTCTCTAGAATTTTTTCCACTTCTCTAGAATTTAATAAACAAATCATTTCAAAAATGACTTAAGTCTGCCATAATATTAATAAAGTACAGCTTAGTGTTAACTCATTTCTGTTGCTGAAATTATGCCTCTTTGCTAATGTATAGAAATTAAACTGTCACTGGAAAGATCTAGTTTTATATATATATATATATGCATTAAGCATATATCATCTTTAGCCTAAAGCCTGCATAATATAAATGCAAATCATGCATAAGATCAAAAAGAAACAGTTGACACTACAAACTGATGTATCAAGTAACAGACAAATGAAATTTCAAACAAATTTGCTAAACCTGGTCTATCTATTCCTATCCACACAAACCTGGGAGTCAGCTGTCTGGATGCTCCACACAAACACAGAAAAATTCAAAAATTCCCATTGTTTTCTATGTACTGTCTACTTCGTATTACTTACCCTAATTTGAAGTTTTCTGATCAGCACTTGAGGACCAGTAGCTTATTTTTTAAATACACGTGAGAAGGACCAGTCTGATCCAGACAATTTTGTTTCCTAAATTCTCCACTTTATTCTTCCCTTACAGCTGATTCTAAAATTTATATAGAGATTTCGCAACGATTTACTTAGAATCAGTAAAAGATCACCTTTGCTGTGGGAAGATGGAATCCTCTAACAAGTACCCATTCCTTTACTTAAAAAAAAAAGTACCAAAAGATACTTGTTGATTGTGACAAGTAAGGCATTTTGAGAATAAAAGGAATATCCAAGAATCGACGGCTGCCCTACAAATTCTTTAGAAATCCAGGGATCGAATTTCACCTAAGACCCAGGATCTACCCCAGTCCAGGTGGAAAACAGTCGACCGCGACATTAAATTCAAAACACCGACGCGTCTCCGCTGCCCCACCCCGTGCTCCCGGCCTTGACCTAGGGTAGTGGGGTCGGGAGCACCGAACCCGTGCCTCGACTCAACTTGTCCCCGAAGCGCCGAGCCCGCGCGGCTGGCCGTCCCACCCGCCCCTTCTCCAAAGCCACTCGACGCGTGCCTGCGGTTGTTGGTGTTTTTTCTCCTTTCCCCACCATTTTACCAAGTAAAAGGCAACCCATGCCGGAGAACTTCCGGAGGTCTCTACCCCCCGCCACGGGTCTTCAAGGACCGGGGTCTCCGCGCTGTGGGGGCCCACCTCGCAAACCAGCCTGCAAGTTCGGTAGCCCCGTTTCGGCCGCACCATCGGGGGCACCGGGAAGACGTCCCGGGGCGGGCCGGACCCTTGACAGCCGAGTGGAAGGGGGGGGGGGGCCGACACGGCTCCCCGGGGACCCAGGCGGGGGGCCAAGAGGATCGCGGGCTCCACGTCCGAAGCGGCCCAGGAGAAGCCAGGCCCGGGTCGGCTGGAGAGGGGTCAGGGGTGGAGGGAGCGACCACCGAGACCCGGGGCGCTAGGAGGCACTCCAGGAATGTGCGGGCGGAGGGAGCCCCGCTTCCCAGGGGCGCCCTCCCTGCCCGAACCCCAACTCCAGCTGCCCCCCCCCCCCCGCCCTGCTCGGAGCAGCACCGGGCGGGCGGGCGGGCAGGAGGCACAAAGTGCCCGTCTTCCAGCCCGCGGCTCAGGCCCCCGGCCCGCCCGCCCGCGCGCCCCGCCCCGGCGGCGAGGCGGGGGGGGGGGGAAGCCTGCGATGGGATGGGGGGGGGGAGCCCGCATTCCCCCGCGGCCGAGCGGGGCGGCCCAGGCCGGGCTCTCGCCGCGGAGGAGAGAGGAAGGACTCCCGCCACCCCGCGCCGGCTGCCTCCCGAGTCCCGCGGAAAAACACGAACAATGAAGAGCCGCCTCCCCCGCCGCCATCCCCGCTCACACCCCCGCGGACGCGGACACGCTCCCGCACTCGCACCCCCGCCGGCCGCGGGGCGCCCCTCACCCCGCCGGCGACGCGCGGCCCGCGGCGCCCAACCCGCCGCACACCGCCCCCCCCTCCGCCCCCGACTCACCGGCTTCGGCCCCAGTCCGGGGCTCCGCGGGCCGCGGCCGGAGACAGAGACTCGGGGATCAGCCGCCGCGGCCGCCCGCGCCGCCGCACAATATGGCGAGCCTCGGCTTCCGCAATGGAGCTCGGGAAATACAACAGGGGCCGCTCAATATTCATGAGAAACGGAGGGGAAGCCGGCTCGGCCGGCGCCGCGGGGAGGGCGGGAAGGAGCGAGCGAGGGAGGAGGCAGAGGCGCGGGACGGGGACGTGCACGGCGCGGGAGGCCCCCGGCGCAGGGGAGGGGGCGCGCCGCGTGCTGGCCTGGAGCGCCCGGCCCCGCCCCGCCGCGGCGAGGCCACGCCCCTCCCGCCGGAGGCCACGCCCTCTATGTCCGGCCACGCCCCTCCCCAGGCTCGGCGCCCCCAGCCAGCCCCCGGGAAACTCCCGGAGACCCAGGTGCGGACCTTACCCTGCGGTGCCCCGGGAGCCCCGCGGTGCTTGCGGGTGCGGCCGCGGGTTATGCCTCCCAGGCTTCGATGAGACTTCCTCCGGTGATTTCGTCCTCTGAACACCCATCGGGCCCGGTAGACGTCTTCCTTAGTCTTTCACCCCCAGAACTTCACCTGAACTTCAGCGTCCCGGCACCCCTGCTGAACGAAAGCTTACTTTCTCGCCTTTGCCCAGCAAAACCTTCAGGATCCAACTATTCCGGGGAAAGTGACCTTCAGCTCTACGAGCCAGAGCATTGCTGAGGTTCTGTTGGCATTGCGATGGTTCTTAACGATTTATTTTGCTGATGTTTTTTTCTCTCTCCCTTCTTGGCCTTTTCTGCTTCCATATTATTAATGTTCTGAGAATATGAGGACTGAAGGTTAAAGGAGATGTAATCCTTACCTAAAACAAAGCCTACAAGAAATTATTCGCATCGGTTATGAGGTGAAGAAATAATAAAAGAAATAATTCAAAGATGTACCGCTGCTGAGATGTCGCGCTCTCTTCGAAAAGAGAGCCAACAATACTCACATGGTACCTGGAAAGGCACTTGAAGGAATGGACTGCACTAGGAATTAGACAAGCTGATTTATAGTCTTCAATAACTGAGATATACGTGTGTGACTTAAGTAGATATATTAGCTCCTCTGGACTTTTTCCTCCTCGTTTGCAAAATGAGACATTGTGTCCTTTCCATCTCTTGAGCAACCCAAAATCCTCAGTAAGCAACTTAGAATAAGAAATAGCAATGTACTACATACGGCTTTGGAAAAGAAAACTACGAATCCCAGCTGACCTGTCCAGAGAGTTAGGATTTGAGATGGTCTTAGTCTTTTAAAAAATATTTAGGTGATATAGGCAGGTATGCTGGATAGGTAGAAAGAAAGAGGAAAGGCATTAAAACATTGAAGACAACACACTACGTGTGCTACTTAACATCCATCAAAGTAAATGAGAACAAAGCATTATCCCTTTTTTGTCTCTGTCATTTTTTATTAAAGAATTTATTAACATTGATTTTTACATCATATTTCAAATGACGTGTTTAACAAACAAGTATTCAAGAAAGGAATCTCTATAAATAGTCACTGGCACTTAGATTTTAGAACATAATTAAAATTAGGCTGAGGGTTTGTATGTCATAGATAAGCATTATCCTTTTTCGGTGTCCTGAAAACTTTATCCCAGTATCCAGAGCCTTAAATAAGAAATGACAGTTTTGCGAGTTCACAATCGCTTCAAGGTTAAGCTCTTCCTTAAATATGAATAAGTTGCCAAAGTAACCATGGACTCTCTACTCCAATTTCTAGAAAGAGTGCAGGTGCAGACACATCTCTATTTTTCCTTCATGACTATATCAATTGAAGGGCAGGGTATTTGTCATTCAGAAAACCACCCAGTTAAAATTCTTTTAACTTGAGAGAACGAATGGGGTTGGGAGTGATGATGGGGGCGAATGGTGGAAGCAGTGACACTGATCAAGATGCATTATATACATGAATTGACATGTTGAATTGAAATCCCCTGTACAACTATTTAAAGATAAAATTGCTTTTGAAAATCATGATGTGTGACAAGATTAAACAATTCAATTGATGAGGAGGAAAATGATCTTTTGCAGAAAGTATGAGAACTTCATGAATAAAAATTAAACACAGCACTTAAAAAGGATTCACAGGAGAATCCATGGGGAAAAATGGAAAGTGTAGGGGATATTTGGATGAAATGTGATTAAGAAGCTAGACCTCAGGCTAATATCCTTTTATAGGAAAGATGCCACTGACAAATTAATGCAACTTCTTTTTATCCATGGTACCTCTTACTCCAAAACTTGATACAGAGAGTACTCTGAATCTTCTCAGACTTTGTTTACCAGAAAGGTTATGTTAAAACATACAATAACAAGCATCTCTGAAACAAAAGTTTATCACCTGCTCATGTTTTCTGTTTTATGAGGCTCATACTCACTGTTACAATCTCTCAAGAAATTGTATGAACTGACACTGTATCATCTGGAACCCAGCCCCCATTCTCTGTAGCAAAGGAAGGTGACTGAAGAATAACTATATGCCTTTCACTTGCAAGGGTACTGAGGCCTTGAACTAAACAAATGGAGTTACAGGAAAACAACACTAACGCCAACCTGCCTGCCCCTACCGGTTAACTGTTAGTTGTTATGAAAAAAATAACTCAAGAAATTTAAACTGTAACAGATTTTCTTGAGTAACTTCAGCAAATGTGTGCTTTCAAAAATAAACTATACTTGCTGTATTGACTGTCATCTAGAGTAGACTTTCCAATTCTTCCTCTACCTCCACAGGTCCATTTTTGGGAAACAGTGGTTGGCCTCAACCTGGAAATTTTCCTACCTCATCCTCTCAAGTGCTGAGATTACAAGTATGCACCACTACTCCCGATTTCCTTTTTAAAAAACTGAACAGTATGAGCAGTCCCTAGTTAATAGTAGTTGAGTTAACCTATTTTTAAAATTTATGGTAATATGAAGCATACCCATACCACATTATTGCATTTTTGTATCCTATCAATAAATTACATAAGAAATTCAATACTGTGATTATAGAATAGGCTGTGAGTTAGATATTTTTTGTCCAAATGGTCTAAGATAAGACTAACATAAGTGTCCTGAGAATAGTTACAATATCCCATAGATTAGGTACAGTAAATACATTCTTTTTTTTTTTTTTTTTGCCAGTCCTGGGCTTAAGTTCAGGACCTGAGCACTGTCCTTGGACTTTCTCAAGGCGAGAGCTCTACCCTTGAGCCTCAGCACCTTTTTCGGCTTTTTTTTTTTTTTCTATGTATGTGCTACTGAGGAATCGAACCTTGGTCTTCATGCATGCTAGGCAAGCACGTTACCACTAGGCCAAACTCCCAGCCCAGTAAATACATTCTTAACCTACGTTTTTCTTAAAGTTTCCATGGGTTTATTAAATCAAGCATCTGTGCATTAATAAATGTAGTGTTTCAACATATGGAAACTATGTTCTTGATGTATGGGCCATGCGCTTCCTAAAGTGTTTTGAATTTAAAAAAACCAATATCAATTATGACTGGGCTATAAGCTCCTTGACAACAGAAATTCTTGTTTGCAGCTGGGTGCCAGTGGCTCATGCCTATAATCCTAGCTACTCAGGAACCTGAGTCCTGGAGGAGGTAAGTGTAAAGCCAGCCAAGCCTGATAGAAAAGTCCCCGAGACTCCATCTCCAAAGTGACCAACACAAAACCCTGCTGGAAACTCCAGGAAATGAAAAGGAGAGATTATTTCTCTAAAGTAAAGAAAAGGCCCTAGATCAAGTGATAGACCACCATCCAAGTAAGCAAGCCAAGCAAACTGTAGGCTCTGAGTTCAAACTCTAGCACTGGAAGAAAGGAAGGAAGGAAAGGAGGGATGTAATCTTATTCACAACATCTACCTAGAGACTAGCATTGGGCTTGGTACTCAAAAAAACAGTTGGTAAGTGTGTTAAGGGAATGAAATCCTGGAATTGTAAGTCTACACACATACAGATATAGATAACAGAATACACATGATTTTGGTTTGCCGCACTGTATGTTAACAGCAGAAATTTCCCTCAAAATTGCATTTAGTTTCTCCAGAACTCTCTCTACAAAACCAGAGTATTATGTCACATAGATTTCTTTTCAGCCAGATTCCAAGTATCTAATTGCCACAGGTTGTTACAAGATGAAAACTGTAAGTCACCAATAGTCTGTTAACACTAAGCTATACATGTGTCTATAAAGAGTGCTGGTAGATCTATTATTTCACTGAATCTTCAGAATAATCCTCCAAGGTATTCGATTTTTAGAGATGAGACAATGTGATTTCTGTGGTTCAGTAACTCTCAAACAATGAATTTGAAAGTGACCAAGTTCAGTCATCTGACTCTAAGCCTGGGGTGGAGGGGTTCATTATTTGAACCTGCTACCGCCTCTCCAGGGTACATATTTAAGACAACTGAGGAATCTTGGCTCTTTTAATAAGTTTTACTTCCTGCAAATATCTCCAGAGCTTCTTCTCTGAAGTATTATTTATCAAATTATCAGTATAAACTATATAGATAGATACATAGATATAGATAGATACATTTTTTTTTCAGTTGTGCCCTTGGACTCAGGGCCTGAGTGCTGTCCCTGAGCTTTTTTTTGCTCAAGGCTAGTGCTCTATGATTTTGAGCCACTGCACTCTTTTCTCGTGGACAAAAGAATCTCATGGATTTTCTTTCCTGGGATGACTTTGAACTGCAGTCTTTAGATCTCGGCCTCCTTAGCAGCAAGGATTACAGGCGTGAGCCAGCACCCAGCCATGGGCTATTTTTAAGAAGCTGGAGCTGATGCAAATTGTAACAATCTATAAGCCAAATATATTGACAGGAAACCATCAGGTATTTTTTTTGTTTGTTTAGGAAACATGCTTTAAAAAAAAGTGAAAAACAAAAAAAAATGGTGAATAGATTGAGGTTTAACCACCTCTCTATATATCTTGCTATCATTTATCCTAGAGTAAAATTTTTATTTGTTTTATTTTAAATGGGTTGTGTTTTCTCTGAAAGAGCTAAGTTAAGTACAAAACTGTGTAAAAAGGCCTAAAGTCTTATAATTCAGGGTGACTTCAGGAAGCAGGCAACTCAAGATTTATGACCTCTTCAGCTGAAAAAATATAATTCTAGCCACAAGCTTTAGTGAAGTTCTATTTGTATTTCAACATAGTGAATTTCTGTTTGTATCCCTTGTTGTTGCAGCTCTTTTTTATATTCCTAAGGCAGCCCAAATAATTGGTAACACTCTTACTGTCTAACTATTCAACTCTGAGGAATTAAACAGTTAAATGCAATGGACCAGTTAGAAAGACTTAGAGAGAATGAATCAATATTGCATTTTCTCTCATATGGAGACTTGGAATGGTATTTTATATGTCCCAGATGTGGCTCCATTCTTCCTAACATCTGCTAGTGTATTTTATTAAAGAAATGAACTAGAATGTGTTTAAGGAGCCAACAGAACAAATTAAAGTTTTTATTTTAGTACTGAAGGTAGAATGATTCTTTATAGTTAATAATGATGTATATTAGTGAGGGATATTAAATTGCAATATTTATTTTCAAGCAAAAACTAAAGGATGACTTAATGATTAGGTTTTAGTTTTCTAATATAAAGAAATTTTATTCCATTCAAATCTTTACTGGTTTTTTTTTGTTGTTTTTTGTTTTGGTTTGGTTTGGGGTTTTTTTTGAGGGAAGGAAGGATTCCTGCAAAATTTCTACTGGATGAAGTATAATGTCTTTCTTGGCAGTGATCCAGAAAGATCAAGAATTAACCTGGAAACTGACAAGGAACAAAAAAAATTAAAAATCAGAACTAAAGTGGAAATTTCTCTGGAAAAGAATATTGAAAGATCCTAGTGGGAAAATAAAGAAAAAAGAATACAAAATACTTAAATTACAGTTCACTCAAAATTTCCCTCTTAAGAGAAGTGGGATACTAGAAAAAAATTTGTGGGGTTAGGAATAACAGAATGAAGAGAAAATATCTCTTAACTAACATGGTTCATAGAAATGTTTTTAGTAAGGAATTTAAAAGAACTGCCAAGGCAAGAGCCAGGGCTCAAGTGGTAGAGTAACAGCAGTGAGTAAGAAAGCTAAATGACTATGAAGCCCCGTGTTCAAGCCCTGGTAATGACAAATAAAAATTTAAAAATAATAAAAATACCTTCCAAATCCTCCCAATATAAGAAAAAAAATTCAGAATACATACAATTTGAAAACCCCCATCATATACATCATCTGATTCGATAACATTTTATACTCCACCAAAAACTATTTAAATATATATTGAACAACATATATAGGTTAGAACTTAGGTAACTCTAAGCAAAACATTTTGATCATTTTGATCACACTATCTTGTTAGAGACAAAAAAAAATGACCTAGCATACTTTGACTGTCCTCTCTCCAACACTCATTTACTCCTCCATTAATTTAAGTATCATTAGTCCTTGTTCTAGAACAGTGTTGATAGTTCATGGTTTATTTCCAGTTCTACCACTTCTTGCATATACATATACCTGTCTTCATATTCTTGGACTTCACCACACTAGCTACCCTTGTTTGACCCTTTCCTACAACTAGAGACTACTGTGTGTCTGCTTACAATACAGTTGTTTCTTCTTCCACATGACCCAGTTCTCAGCTAGTTGCTTATTCATTCTTGACTTGACCTGGTAATAGGTTTTTTTGTTCATATCTTTCCCTCAGCCCTTAGCTTAGCTTGGGGCTTGACAAATAATGAAATCAATTGCATTGCAAGAGAGTCTACTACAAACCTTACTCCTGCCATTCGTGAAGGAGAAAAACAAACACAAGCATTCTCCCAAGAACTTTCTCTATCAACAAATGTAGAAAATGGAAACGATCTCCAATTAACTACCAAAAAGTGGAACTCTGGGTTCAGAGTGGTAGAACACCAGTCTTGAAAAAAGCTGAGACACAATGATCAGGCCATGAATTCATGTCCCAGTTCTGGCACAAAAACAAACACCTTCATTCTCACAGTAGCTGTGCCTCCACTTACCTTTTAGGTCAACATTATAGAAGGGTCACAAATAATCCTGACACACATAGGGTAAATACTCTTGAGGCAACATCCTATGGATTTAATCAAATACAAAATAAACCATGTTTACTATGAGAAAGAGACTGCTCACTCCCACTTATGAAGTGTAGCCAAAGACCTACTGCTCAATATATTTTAAGGTTCCCTTAAATGTTTCTCAATACATAGTGAACTATAGCCTATATTGACATATAAATGGTCTGTTACTTACAACAAATAGGTGAATCTCAGTAGATCTGTTCAAATCATATTCAAGTAAAACAGAAGTAAGTAGGATGGCTCTGTATTTCATTTCCATTTTCCTAGGGCTATAAATATAATATGCCCAAGAGGAAGGGCAGAAAGCTCTGAACCATTTTTTGATCTAAACTGCTGCCTGATTTGAGAATTGGCAAATAAAGTCCATTCAATTTTGCAAAATAACATTTGTTGGCATTTGTCTTTTAACCACTGATAACAATACAAGGACTATTGCTAAATCAAAGAAGCTCATGTCTTCAAGTCTTGTGGCTTTGGGCCTGACTTTAATATGACCAGGATATTTATCCACTGAAGGAGCCTGTTACACAGGCCAGGGTAAATGAGGACACTCCTTTAATGTGGGCTCCCCAGAGAGATTTGCTGTGACAAAACTCAAAGACCATTGAAGAGCTTTGTTAAATTCACTTTCTCTACTTTCACTTAGATTTTACAGATGCTCATAAAAACAGTAGGCCAGTTAACAAGACAATGGGGAAAGACAAAGGAGAGAGCAACTTTTCAATAATTATTAAGAAATAAAGTTAGTAAAGAAAACATTTACGGGGAGGGGAGGGGAAGAAGGTACAAAAAGAGAAAACATTGTGTGTGGGGAGGTATTTAACCTGCAAAGGTGAAAATTTTTAGATATTCTGCCCTATTTCTATCTCTTTATCCCCTTTTGGAATTCCCCGAGGGGAATTTGAGGTTTGTCTATTATGGCTACCAAATATTTCTGCATTCACGAGTAATATGCTATTTGGCTTTACATATTCTTATACTTCACTCATGTTGTAAATGCTTTTTCCAAACTTCTTTCCTAACAATTAAATCATGTGCATTTGAAAAAAAAAGAAAAAAGAAAGAAATGGGATAGAAGCCCTGGGCACAACCACAAGCTCTATGAAGGAAGGAAGAGAGAGAGGGAGGGAAGGAAAGATTGAGAGGTAGGGATCGAGGGAGAGAGAGGGGGGACAGAAAAATGGAATGAACAAATTGGAAATTGATGAACTTAAATGAGTAAATGTATTGTATAGGAGATTGGGGAGATCAAAGGGACCTCCTGCTGTTTTCCCAACTTTAAGGAGTTTCAAACAAGTTTGCTCTATTTATCAATCAGAGGACATTTTAAAAAATCAGAAGACAAAGGTTACATTGAAAAATCTAGCCTATGGCGGGGGTGAGGGGATGGAAACGGGGACCAAGACATGAGAAAGGGTATCAATGTATGTGAAGTAATGCACCTTCTATCTGGTGAATATAATGTAACCCTTCTATTAATTACAATAAAAATATATGAAAACAATCTAGTCCGGCAGATTTATTATAATAGGGATGAGGCCAGTCTCTAGGCTCAACCTTGTGGTGGGACTCTTGGGAAACCAAGTTTTATACAACTGTATAAAACAGCCAGGGGTACTGAAGATAAGTATTTAAGACTCCTTGATAAGAGAACATCACTCACAATACCAAGACCCAATGTTATTGCTCTAACACAGATTACAAACAATTTGAAAGAACATAAAGATTGTGAGAGTTGGTAAGATTATGAAAGTTTGATTATTTAAACAGGCTTTATCTAATGAAGTTATGTTTCCTTTACTTAACTGTTATATTTCTGAAAAACATTTTCCCTACCCAGCATTGTAGAAAACAAGGCAACTCCCAATATTTGGGAAGCTGAGGCAGGACAATGGATGGTGCATTAGAGGCCACATTGGGCTAATAGCAAGATCCTGTCCTCACAACAATGGAGAGAGAATGTAAAATCACCTCTTAAGCACCATTAGTTGGATATTCTAAAAGGATCTTTAAGATTGAAAAGAGAACACATTTTGTGTGTAGTGCAGACAAGGAGATCTGACAAAAGTCCTCTGAGCACCTCCAAGCAACAGCTACTGGAACTTTGGACAACTTGTGGAGTTAGGGGAAATTATCTTGCTATCAAACGTTTATTACTTTGCTATCAGACATTTATGGCCTTGCTATTAGATATTAATGGAAGATATTTCTATGAATAAAGGGCATAAAATAATATTGAAGCTTGAAATCCCATGCCGTCTTGGGTCATGTCAAAGACAAACCGTAATGAGGCTGTCCTAGTGCCTAGAATTCATGATAAACTGGAAGTGGTTTATGCAGGGATGTGGTACTTGGAGAATACAGAAAAGCCTTTTTCCCCTTTATGACTCACTCTGGATTTGTGTGGGTAACTGCTGTATTCTATGGTACCCTACAAACGGCTCTTTTTTAAAATTGTTTTTATTGTTTGGATAATGTATAGAGGGGTTACAGCTGCATTCGTCAGATAGTAGGTGCAATACTACTTACACATTGATACCCCTTCTCATGTTTTTGTCCCTACTTTCCTTCTCCAACTCTCCCAATCACCTTATTTCCTCCCTTCCCTACTTCAAATAAATGAATAAAGTCAAATACAGTAATATCCATATCCTAGAGTTCATGTCAGTTGGTCTCATCCTATATGACCTTATGTATCTAGGTTTTGAGCTATTGTAATCCTCTGCTAGGAGAGTCCTAGATGTGTACTAATTATTACAAATAAGGGAAACCATTAAGACTATGTTCCTTGGGGGTTGGCTTACTTCCCTTAATATGATTTTTCCCAAGTCTTTCCATTTCCTTTCTGATGGCAGCATAGAATTCCATTTTGTATTCATAACACATCTTCTTGATTCCGTCATCTACTGAGGGGCATCTGAGTTGGTTCCATATCTTTGCTATGGTAAATATGTTGCAGTGAACATCATTGTGCTAGTGGCTTTAGTATGTCCTTGTTTCTGGACACTTGGTTAAATGCCCAGGAGTAGGATTACAAACAGCTCTTAACTAACAATCAAGAGCATGATTTGTGCATAACAGTTATAAGGTGAACAGCAAACAGCTTCTTTAGAAGGATCAATGGTAAAAGTCAATCCACTTGTTAGTCTGAATTGTATGTTCTTTTCTTATCAGTGATGGAAGAAATAAACAATGATAAAACTTACTTTGGTGTGTTACTATGGGCAGTGGCCAATGGCCATTCCATACACCAGGAATGGGGAACTTTATTTTTCTGAGCCATTTGGATTCTTATAGTATCATTGACAGGTCATTCAACCATCTACTTAATACTTAGCCTGCTACCTTTGATCAAACATTTAATTTGGTCACCTCTTATATGATAGCTAGAACTGTTTCTCTTTGATAACATGTGTGATGTCAGCTGATAGAAATGGTGTTGCTACTCATTGCTGCTTTTCCAGTTAGTCTGTAGTACTGTTGGCTCCTCATGATGGTAAGTTTTGAAAAGAATCACTCACCGCAATTAAGGTGTTCTGAACACACACACACACACACACACACACACACACACACACACACACACACACACACGTCAGTCCTGGGCTTGAGCTCAGGGCCTGAGCACTGTCCTTGGATTTTCTCAAGGCTAGAGCTCTACCACTCGAGCCTCAGCACCATTTCTGGCTTTTTCCAATGTATGTGGTACTGAGGAATTGAACCCTGGTCTTGGTGCAATCGAACCCTGGTCTTGGTGCATGCTAGGCAAGCACTCAACCACTAGGCCAAACTCCCGGCCCCCGTCAGTATATTTTTAAAGTAAAAAATTAATCACTGTTCATGGCATGTTATGTTTGTTTGTCAGTCAAAGAGCTAGAATTCAGGGCCTCGATCTTGTCACTGAGCTTTTTTGTTCAAGTCTAGCTCTACCATTTTGAGCCACATACTACTTCCTGTTTCAGGTGGTTAATTAGAGATAAGGGTATCACAGACTTTCCTCTGTGGGCTGCCTTGAGCCATGATTCTCAGATCTCCTATCTCCTGAGTAGCCAGATTACAGGCATGAGGCTTGATGCCCAGTTTCATGTCATGTTTATGAAACTCTTGCCAATCACTATCACATTGCAGCTAATTGATTATATATTGTAACTTATCAGGCACATCAGATGATTCCATATTGAATGGTATAGCAAAGATACCCAATTTCATGTTTTTACTTTTTCTGTCCTTGAATCTTTCGTTAAGTGCCTCCATTGATTTTTTACATTCACCAGCATAGTAAAATGTCATAGAAGGCTTTTGCCTTTCCAGATTGGGGAAAATGTACCATGTTATTTCTTTGGAGTTGCACTTTCCACAGCCTTAATTTAGCTTCAGATGATTTCACAATTTGAAGGCAGGGAGCTGAGAAGCTGAAATTGCAACTTGACAACGAGCTGTGACAGATATTGATAATGTCCACCATCAATGTTAGATCACATAGCATCTCGATACCATTGTGTTCTGACATATGTTCCCATTATGTTCCCTTCTGGTTAGTTCAGTTATTTTCATTGTTAGAAGAAACTCCTCAGATCCTCACTTTTTATTATGTCATGCCTGATTTTCAGTGATTGTAGTTCTTCTCATATGCCAAAGGCTGCCGTTATCCCATTAATGGAAAAACAGCCTGAATTTGTTGTCCATTGTCTCATCATAAGTCAGAGAGAAAAACTAGACCTCTCCTGCAGAATCTTCTAATATTTTTAAATATATTGTGCTAGGTCTGTAATCTGATGAAGTAGTATTTTGAAACAATTTTACTTCGGTGCTAATACTTCCGTGGTAGTCACCATGAAATTTTTCACAGACTTCCTTCTCCTTGTGATTGGCATGTTTACTACATAATTCTTCAGAAGCATGGTGTCTCTGTCACAGAAGACCTTGTTTGTTTGTTTATCTATTTATGTGGATGTGGGGCTTGAACTCAGGGTCTAGGTGCTGTCCCTGAGCTTCTTTGTACTCAAGGCTAGTGCTCTACCATTTGAGCCACACTGCCACTTCCAGTGATTGAGTAGTTAATTGAAAATAAGAGGCTCACAGGGACTTTTCTGCCCAGGCTGGCTTTGAACCTTGATCATCAGATCTTAGCCTCCTGAGTAGCCTGGATTATAGGTGTGAGCCACTGGTGCCCAGCTTATTTATGATTTTTAATACTAATCCTGAGGCTTGAATTCAGGGCCTGGCTGTTGTTTCTGAGCTTTCATGCTCAAAAGGTAGCACTGCCAGCCCAGTGGCTCATGCCTCTAATCCTAGCTATTCAGGAGGCTGAGATTTAAGGATCACTGTTTAAAGGCAGACTGGGCTCAAAAGGACCTGAGACTCTTATCTCCAATTAACCTCTAGAACATGGGGCTTGGGGCTTGTTTTTTGTTTTTGTTTTTTTAATCCACACATGTGTTCCCCCAATTCATTGAATTTAGTGTGATTTGAGCTGTCATGATGGTCCCACTTGACATGTTAATACATCAGCACAAACTGCTTTTGGCTTCAGCAAAAAAAATTGTAAAAAAAGAATTATTTTTTCACTTTTCTTGGAAAGATCATGACTACATCAACATTTCTTTGTAGTCACCATTTGTAGGCTATCACATTATGTAAGTTCTAAATAACTAAGCAGTGTGTGTATGTCATCAACAATGGAATTATTTTTGCTTTGCTCACTGTTGTAATTCTGCATCTTGGATTTGGAACTTACCCAACATTCATATCATCTGTTCTTTAGGTCTTTTCTGGCTATTGTAATTCCCTCAATCTTCATCTGTGATTCAGTTATTGTGAGTTTTGATGATAAATGTGTGGATAAAGGTTAGATCAGACTTAACATCTGTGTCTAAAGAAGTAAATACCGTTGTTAGTAATCAGAGTGAAGGTCATCAATCAGATAAGGAATCTACTCATTACATCTCATCATCACTGTGGCTGTAGTTTTGCCACAGTGGGTTAACACTCTGCTAAATACGTATACTTCTAGCCTGCCTGGCACTGATTGTTCTCTGAGTCATTGCAGTACAGAGGCAGCCAAGAGAACGCATGTATATCTGTCCCATCATGTGTGTGTCCTGCTTATCCTGTAATGGATATTCCTTGCTTGTCCCTCAAAATTATGCTGTTACTGTGATTCATTGAGAGAAAATTTACAATGCCATGAAAAAAAAATGCTCCTAGGTTTATTGAACTGCAAGCCCTGCCAGAGACTGTCTTGGAAGGGCCAGACCTAATGATATTCCAGGCCTTCTACTACTTGAGGGTCCACTGTTGTCCACTCTTGCTGTAAGTTCAGGAAGGAGGACAATAGACCCTGCCTAGTTCATGGGTTGCCATGTGGAAATCTGAGGAAATTATGATGTACGTGATGTTGACACCCATTAGAAGGATCCTTTCTAGGTTTGGAAGTTGATTGGAATTGCCAAGTGGCTATTCCCATATGCTCATTTAAGATAACCATCTAGGTAAAGAAATGAGTGGACATGAGATTCTTTTAGCCACGCAGAGACACTCCACTTGTTTCTCCCACATACTCTCAGGCCTATCACTCCCCTGAAGAATTCTTCCATCTACCAGCAAAAGACACACAGTGACCACTATTTGGCAGATTCCCCAGGGGATAGCTGTCAAGTGAGACTGATTCCAGAGACCTTGGTGACCACAAGTGGCTCTTGATGGGACTGGACCATGCTACTAGGCTACTTTTGCATACCCAGTAAAAGCTGTAGGTGCTAAGTGTTGTAGAAAAATCAGGATGCAAGATATTGCAGTTTTGGATGGCCGGTTAACATTGCCTCAGACCAAAAAGCATACCAACCATGGGGAATAATTATCATTCCATTATCATGACCATGTAATCTGCCAAGGGAAGAGTCCACTAGTGTAAGGACTACACTCTCCCCCACCCCCACCCCCCGCACATACACACATCACTCCAACTCTTTTCTTTCTTTTCCCTACTTGATGCAATGGTTCCTAATGAAAACTGCAACTTTTGTTTTGTTTTCTTTTGCCAGCCCTGGGACTTGAACTCAGAGCCTTGACACTGTCTCTGAGCTTCTTTTGCTGAAGGCAAGCACTCTATCACTTGAGCCACAGCCCCACGTCCAGGTTTTTCTGTCAATGTAGTACTGGGGACTCAAATCCAGGGCTTCATGAATGCTAAGCAAGCACTTTACCATGAAACCACATCCCCAGCCCAAAGCTCCTGCTTTTATAAAGTGCTGGAAGTGGACTCATTGCTCTGAAACTTAGGTCAGAATACTTAAAAGCCTGACGGGGGGTGTTGTGCTTCACTGCATCAATAAACTTGGAGTTAACAGTGAGTGCAACTGTATTTATTGCCTGATGATTGAAAAAAAAAATCCTGTGAGTTCTGTAACTTTAAAACTTTAGCTTTTCTGAATTTAAGGGGACTTAGGGAGGGTACTATCAGACTAGCATTTACTACCTGTAGTCTCATTAAACACCGTGGTTGAACTTAATATCCCTTCCAAAGATGGGAAACTTTGGGTAAAAATGAAGAGAAAGAAAAATAATAGCTGAAGTCAAAGGAATGAATAAATAGGTTATAAATTAGGGAAATCAAATATTATATTTATACCTTGAAAAAGGCTCAGAGTAAGAGATGAGATATCAGATGTCTGAAAGCACGCACTATGTTTGATGGGTCACTCTTGCACTTGGAACCTGACAAGATTGAAAGAAGAGATGGGTGTTGGTAGCTCACACCTATAATCGTAGCTACTTGGGAGGCTGAGATCTGAGTGCCACCCTGAGAAGACCAATCCAAAGACTCGATGGGCTGGATGGAGCTCAAGGCGAGTGAGTAAACTGTGATGCTGTACAACATGTATTTGGTGCTCATTTTCCTTCTTGGTATTCAATTTCTCATTTCTTGAGACCTTCAAAAAAATGTCTTTTCATGCCAAGAAGCAGGCAAATGATGGGCAACCTCTAGGAAGTTCAAGACAGAAGTCGGTCACTTGAAAGACCAAAGCAGATCTGGGTGCAATCACATGTGCTGCAGAACCAGCTACTTGTGAGGCGGAGACAGGAGGATCTCTGGCACCTAGGAGTTTGAAGACACTCAGGACAACATAGATTCTATCACTTAATAAAAATGGGGGAGCCCAGGCCTACAGCTCACCCCTGTAATCCTAGCTACTTAGGAGGCTTGAAATCTGAGGATTGTGGTTCAAAGCCAGCCTGGACACAAAAATCCATGAGACTCTTATCTCCAATTAACCACCAAAAAACCGGAAGTGATGCTGTGGCTCAAGTGGTAGAATGCTAGCTTTGAGCTAAAGAGCTTAGGGACAGGGCCCAGGCCCAGAGTTCAAGCCCCATGACTGACAAAAAAAAAGCATGTGGGAGGGCATGGGTTCCATCCTCAACACCAGAATTAAAGAGCTTGATGCTGATGATTCCCGCCTATAAGCCTAGTTACTTTGGAGGCAAGACTAGAGGAATTGTGCTTTGAGCCTCAAACTCTCAAAAAGACTATCTGGGAAGACAGGTGTGATGCCATGTGCCTATTTTTTCAGCTCCAAGAAAGAACGAATTGTGGAGGACTGCAATTCTAGCTTGGTCAACAACGTTTGAGATACTCTCATCTCAATGAAAACTTGTGAGTATTGTAGCATGTTTTGTCATCCTAGCTATGGTAATGGAAAATGTAACTAGAAGGAACAGTGAGGAAGACTTGTCTGGGCAAAAAGCTAGATTGTATCTCAAAAATAACCAAATTGCCCAGAACATGGCCAAGTGGTAGAGTGCTTGCCTAGCATGCATGAAGCTCTGTATTCAATTTCCTGGTATCGTACATAGAAAAACCCAGAAGTGATATTGTGGCTCAAGTGGTAGAGAACTAGACCTTGAGAAAGTCCAAGGATAGTGCTCAGGCCCTGAGTTTAAACCCCAGGACTGGAAAAAAAATAAAACAGAATCAGGAAATCTGAACATCTCGAAACTTACATCCAAATTGTGACTTGTCCCTCTCTTTAGATGTGTAACAGGAGGCTGAGAAAGAGGATTACTTGGATTGAGGAATTTCAGATCAGCATGGGCAACAACAGAGAAAGAATTTTATTTTGTCAGTCATGGGGCTTGAACTCTGGGCCTGAGCGCTATCCCTGAGCTCTTCAGCTCAAGGCTACAGCCCTACCCCTTGAGCCACAGTGCTACTTCCCAACAGAGTAAGATCTTGTCTCAATCAAACAAAACAAAACAAAATAACAACCAGAAAAACCAGGAACCTAAAATAAAACCTTCTTCAATGTGTAGTTGAAGAGCAATATATGTCTTTTTATTTGTAACTATCCTATTGATACTGATTTACTAGTTCCAGGGGAGTGTTAAAAAAAAAGAACTCTTTTTTGATAATTACTTAAGATCACAAAAAAACTAAACATTAAATAATATTTTAAATGGGTTTGCATGAGGTTTTATACATTGTTCCTTGTTAGAGTCTACAAGGGAATGGGAATGAGGGTGGGCTAGTGGTAGAGTGCTCACCTAGCATGTATGAAGTCCTGAGTTCAATTCCTTGGTACCACATACACAGAAAAAGCCAGAAGTAGCTCTGTGACTCAAGTGGCAGAACAATAGCCTTGGGCAAAAAGTGTCCGAGGACAGTGCCCAGGCCCTGAATTTGAACTCAGGACTGGCAAAAAAAAAAAGTCTAGACTCAATACTTCAAAGAGATGTTTGACAGAAGAACAGCCCTCAAAAAACTCAGCATCTAATGGTGGAATCAGAAAGAACAAGATCAATAAGAATAAAGGCAGCTGAAGGAACTGTCCCTTGATAACTATTATTAGTTACACACTTCGGAAAAGCATCTCCCACATCTCTCACAGAGCTCCACTTATGGCAATAGTAGCTTCAATCCTGAATATTAGAGGAGTTGTAGGCAAATTCACAACTGTACTAATAACCAGCAACCTTATGGACTTCATATGCAGCAGGTGCTAAGTATTTTATAAGCATCATCTCAGTTAATCTTTGCAAGATTTGATTTAAAGAAGTTACTATCATGATCACTTTACAGTTTAGAAAAATAGAATTCTAAATCAAAGGGGTATCAATGTATGTGAAGTAATGCATCTTCTATCTGGTAAATATAATGTAACTCTTCTATTCGTTACAATAAAAATACAAAAAGTAGAATTCTAAATCATTTCAATGCCTACCTAAATCACCTCAGAGTTACAGGGTGGGAAAAGTCATACTTTCAATTATGATTCAAACTGCCTTCTCATAATTGATGGCCCTGCTTTTACTCAATAATTTCTTCCTCCTCTTCCTCCTCTTTCTCTTCCTCCTCCTCCTCCTCCTCTCTTGTTTTCTTCTTCTTCTTCTTCTTCTTCTTCTTCTTCTTCTTCTTCTTCTTCTTCTTCTTCTTCTGCTGCTGCTGCTGCTGCTGCTGCTGCTGCTGCTGCTGCTGCTGCTGCTGCTTCTGCTTCTATTTGTTTGGGGTATTATTTTTGTTACAAAGTTGAGAATGAAATCCAGGACCTCATGCTCACTAGGCAAAGATGTTATCACTTGAGCCACATTCCCAGCCCAGGAATAAATTTCTGAACAAGCCAAATAGTTTAATATTACATTTTGGGGAAAAAAATCTTCATTTACTAAACACACTTGAATAATAATGAATGCTTGTACAAGATGTTCATCTCCATGAAATGATGTGGTCAGACTTACCCAGCTCATAAAGATGCAGTAGCCACAAGTGGGCTTCTTTAGATTCCTGCTGATTGCCTTGGAGATAAAACTTCATTTTATATTAAGGTTCTCTCTTGTTACTATAACTTAATAAGTTAAATAGAAAGAATCTTCAGACTTGCAGAGGTCAAGAGAATATACAACAAAATGTATAGGAATACAATTTTCTGAATTTACTTTTCTGAATTGATTTATCACATGGTAGAAACTTAAGGAAGATGTATTCTAGTGGAGGAGGCCATTCGCTGATAGCCAGGGTGCAGGGCCTCCACCTGAAAGTTTAAAAAATCAGAGCTCATGGTTACACACTAGAGTAAAACTTCCACTCATCTTTTCAAATGAACTGGAACTCTGTTTCTTAGTCTGGAAGTTATTCAAACTGCTGGCTTTTGAAATGCAATTATTTTTATTTTCTGAAGACTCAACATTTTCTGAGTCACTTTTATTTAATCTAAAGCAAAATCTTCTTGGAAATACAGCTCTGATGTATAAATATGAACATTTACACATTGCCACTTGCTCTATTCTCATCTGGAATTTAGACATCACATTTTTATAGCTAAAATTGAATAATATCTTGCCATCTGTTTTCTTTTAACTAGTTTTAAAATTTTGTTCTTTCAGGTCACATTTAAGTATTGAAAATAATTTCATTTTAATGATATGCAGCTAGAGAATGTTTTTCCAGGTTAGACACAATGAGTTACATAGCTATATTACCATTTCATTTTCAAATAATTGACAATTATTTGGTAATGTTTCTTTGTTAGGAGTATACAGTATCCATATAGTAAAATACACAACTATTAAGTCTATAATTAATTGGATCTGTTTCTATTACCATTAGTTCTTTAATTAAATAATTATACAAAGAGGTTTCAATTCCACAAGGCAGGTTATGAGTACAGTTCATCTCAACCAATGTCAGTTGTCCATTGGATGAGTTTCAACAAATGATTATTCTTATTGTAACCAAAACCCCATCAAGACTCAGGACATTTCCATCATCCTCAGACAGTTCCTATATACCCAGACCTTTTATGGTTATGGCAAGTTCAGGGAACAAAGGTTTATTTGGGCTCATGGTTTCAGAAATTGTAATCCAGAGCATTGTGATGAAAAGGATGTTGTGAAGCAAAGCTGCTCACCTCATGGCAGCCAGGAAGTAGAAAGACAGAAGACAGGGCAAGGAACAAGATGCATCTTTCTTCCCTTAAGTTTCTTCCCCCTTTGAGTATTTATCACAGTCAGAAAGTCTGTCTAACATAGAAAATATACCGGAGAAGTGAAATCATTGTTAGGACTATCTGACCATGTAGTCTAGAAGTCCTTGAACTGTCTTATGGGAGGAATTTGGAAACATGTTGACATTTAAGCTAAGGAAGCCCTATAAATCTCGGAGTAGATCACCTCTTTCTCCCCTGCCCCCGATCCTGGGACTTGAACTCAAGGCCTGAGTGCCATTGCCAAGCTTTTTTGTGTTCAAGATTAGTGCTCTACCACTTGAACCATGGCACCACTTCCAGCTTTTCCTGAGTAGTTCATTGGAGATAAGTATTTCATTAGACATTCCTGCCAAATGTGGCTTTGAACTGCAGTCCTCAAATCTCAGCCTCCTCAGTAGCTAGGATTACAGGCGTGAGCCACTGCACCCACCTCATAAACAGATCTTAACGGGTAATTCTAGGAGGAGCTAAGAATTCCAGAATGCCGAGACAAATAAAGATTTCCAATGAGAAATGACATGTATTGGGAAGGAAACTGGAAGTCACTTATGTTATATGTGGCATGTGACTTGCCTAAGTTTCGTCCATGCCCTAAGACGTTGTATGAGGCTGAGTTTAAGGATGACATATTCATTTAACAAACAGATGGAATTTGAAGGTAGCACAGCATTAAACCTATAGCATGCTGATTGCTGGTTGGTTTTTATCTTGGTATAAGGTGAAAGATGGGAGCAAAAACTGCAGATGAAAATACGTGAAATACATGCAGTTTGGTCAGAAGTGGAGCATGTTAAAGTCTGTAAAGAAGAAGAATGTGGCTGTTAAAGACATTAACTCCTTGTGAAGATGCTAGTTACTTTGCATCAGAACAATGCAAAAGATGCATTGAATATACCTCAAAGTTAGCAAGACAGCTCCCATCATAGAACTAAGGATTAACTTTGTTTGAAAGACTTTGCCTTGGCTGGGAGTTTGGCCTAGTGGTTAAAGTGCTTGCCTAGCATGCACAAAGACCCGGGTTCGATTCCTTGGTACCACATACATACAAAAAAGCTGGAAGTGGTGCTGAGGCTCAAGTGGTAGAGCTCTAGCCTTGAGAAAGTCCAAGGACAGTGCTCAGGCCCTGAGCTCAAGCCCAGGACTGGCAAAAAAAAAAAAAATCTAAGACTTTGCCTTGATCAAAGCATACTGGAACACACACATATAATCACAGACTTTACTGTGAGAAGACAATGCCTCTGGGCCACCCAGAGAAGGGTTTTCTCAGTTCATCTCCTTCAACACTCAGAGGGTGGCAAAGAGGTCTGGCTACTGCTCAAGCAGGCAGTAGATCTTGGCATTGTCTATCCACATGGTGTTGATTTTGAAGACATACAGAATCCGAGAGTTACAGGATCACTGAAGCTTTTGCTCAGATTTTAAAGGAAGGGCTGTTATGTAAGCAGATCCACAACAGGGTCTCAGTCCCCCTCTGTAGGTAGTCCCACAAAGAGTATTGCATGGATCTGTGAGAATGAGCATTCATGATGTTAGCAACCCAGAAGTTCGTAAGTGGACAGTGAGAGGCAATGAGCAAAGTAAACTCAATGGAGAAGCAATATGGTGCTTCACATCACTCAATGTATGGCCCAAGTACTGAGCATGAAGTTATAGGATTTAATGCTAGCCCTTATGGGTTTCAGTCTTGCTTTGCTCTTTTGTCTCTTTTCTGTTCCCCTATTGCTTCCTTCTAGAATAGGAATACTTCTGTCATTGGAAGCATGCATCTTCTTCTTTCTTTTCTTTCTTTCTTCCCTTTCTTTCTTCCCTTTCTTTCTTCCCTTTCTTTCTTCCCTTTTTTCTTTCTTTCTTTCTTTCTTTCTTTCTTTCTTTCTTTCTTTCTTTCTTTCTTTCTTTCTTTCTCTCTTTGTTTTTACAGAATCTTAGAGCTAAGAGTTTGCCTCAATTCTCAGAGGAAAACTTTGGACTTGAATTTTTAAGTGATATTGGTACTGTTAAGACTTTGGGGACTCTGGGACCGAACATGTTTTGTGTTATGAGATGGCCCTGAGCCTTGCATGCTAAAGCTAGAATTTATGGTTTGCAACTGCTATGTACTCTTGTTACCAGATTTGGGTCATTGGATCCAGGGCCAGAAAGTGCTTTTTCAGTTGGGAAATAATCCAAGGATAGACACAGGAGACTTAAGCAGAAACAGATTTATTAATGCAAAAGAAAGTGAAGAATAACACACATGTACCGTTAGGATGAGGGTGGAGGGAGGGAAATGATTGTGGGTAGGCTCAAAAGGGAACACTGCTCTGCAGATTCTAAGACTCAAGCTTTTATTGGAGTCTGAAGGCTTGGAGGTGAATAGTGCTGGAAAACTGGCTTAATATATCATAAACTTTGGAGTCTGGGTTAAGCATCATCAACTCCCACATGCTGAGCAAGGAGTTCAGGCCATTGGGTGGTTAGATGAGGACTGTCATCTTCTACAGGCTGCAGGGGCTTCCAAGACCCTGTTGTGAGTCACAAGGTACTTCATTAATGTCAATTGCCAAGGATAGGACCCTTTATCAGTGTCCAAGACATTTTCTTGGCCATCTATTAATTTGCTTTGATTTGTTATCCTAGGGTAATCTGCTTTCAAAAATTGTATAAATAGAGCTCAGTTTCAGTGGTTCTTGTCTGTAATCCTAGCTATTCAAGAGGCTAAGACTTAACAGAATTGCATTTGGAAGCCAGGCCTTGCAGAAAAGTCTTGTGAGACTATCTTCAATTAACCAGCAAAAGTTGGACTGGAGGCATGATTCAAGTGGTAGAGTGAGCAAGAAAGCTGAGTGAGCACATGTCGAGCACAAGACCAGGTAAAAAAGCCAGTTCTTAAGCTATCTTAAGCTATCTATAAAGCATTGGCTCACACAGTATATTAAAGACAACAAACACAAAGATAAACCTTTTGCTTTCATATCCAGGAGTTCATTTTGCTTAGCATCATTCTGTATGGCCATATACACATAGTTTTTGAGCTATTATAATCATCTGCTAGGAAAATCTAGATGCATACTAATGGTTACAAGTGAGGCAAACCATGAAGCCTATGTTTCTGTACTCTTTTTTCTCTTTATGTCTTATTCCCTGTGTTGCTGTATCTGACTTTGGTACCTAGTATATTGTATATGCATTTATTTATTTATTTGAATTAGGGAAGAAAAGGGGAAAAACAAGATGATGAGACCAAGTCAAAGGGTGAACCAATGTAACAGATATTCACAAGATAATATGTTGGACATGAACTTACAACTTGGGAGGGGATGGGGAGGAGGGAAAGTGGAAAATACATAGGAAGGGGTAACAGTGTTCAAGAAATAATATACTCAATACCTTACAAATGTAACTGTAAACCCTCTATATATCATCCTGACAATAAAATAAAATTTAAAAAAAATTAAAGCCTTGGTCGTCAGTAAAACAGGCTGAGGAGATAGCAAATGATGTAGAATCTAGTCTAGACAGGCAGAAAGTGGCTTCTTTACAATAGGCAATGAAGGTTGTGATGCGGGTTACTGGTTTTCTCTTGTTTTTAAACTGATGGCAGTTGATATTTTAATTTGTAAGGAAGTGGAAAGTAGAGTAATATCATAACACAGGATCCAGGAAGCACCCCTGACAAAGCCCTAAGCCCAGGCCCTTCTGCATTCCCAGATTTTAGTCCAAAATGGAAAATCTACTCCTACTGGCTAAGTAATTCTGTAACTATGAGACTTTCTTTTCTTTTTTTCTCTCTCTCTCTCTTTTTTTGCCAATCCTAGGGCTTGAACTCAGAGCCTGAGCACTGTCGTTGGGCTTTCTCAAGGCTAAAGCTCTACCACTCGAGCCACAGCACCACTCTGGCTTTTTCTGTGTACATGGTACTGAGGAATTGAACCCAGGGCTTCCTGCATGCTAGGCAAACATGCTACTACTAGGCCAAACTCCCAGCCCCATCTATGAGACTTTCTATAAAGTGACTTTATGACTCAGATTTATAGCATTTCTATTTTTAGTTTTCTTTTTGTCTGTCATGGGACTTGAACTCAGGGCCTGCGCACTGTCTCTGAGCTCCTTTGCTCAAGGCTCATGCTCTACTACTTTTAGCCTCAGCATCACTTCTGATTTTCTGATGGTTAATTGGAGGTAAGAGTTTCATTTCTTTTTTTGCCTGGGCTGGCTTTGAACTGTGATCCTCAGATCACAGGCTCCTGAATAGCTAGGGATTATAGCCATTAGCCCAAGTACCCAGCTATTTTTAATTAGCTTAAGGAAATGTTTTTTTTAATATTTTTATTGTAATTAATAAAAGGGTTACATGATATTTGCCAGATAGAAGGTGCATTAATTCACATACATTGATACCCTTTCACATGTCTTGGTCCCCATTACCCTCCCTCCCACCCCCCCATCTTGGTTTTTCCCCCTTCCCTATCCAATTTCAAATAACCAAATACAAATATATCCAATATTTCTGATAACAAAGTGAGATACTGTAACAATATGATATAACCAAGGGACAGCAAAAGAGATGAGAGATAACATAGTACATTAAGGACAACAATCATTCATTATATGGCTTTTGTTTCAATATCCTGGAGGTCCTTTCAATTAGCTTCATACTATATGGCCTTATGTATCAAGGTTTTGCTCTATTGCAAATCTCTGCTAGGAGAGCCCAAGGTTTCTACTGATTATGACAAATGAGGGAAACCATTGAGCCTAAGTTCTAGCTTAAGGAAATGTTTGATGATTATTCTGATAACCTGTGGTGTTTGTTGGTTATTTAAATAGACTGTACTTTTTAGGTTTGAAGTATTTGAACAAGGTAGGTAAAATTTGAAACCATAGTTTATAATATTTTAGGGGAATTCAATCTTTTAAGACATAATTGGGGGTGTGGGAAGGGAAATGGGAGCAAAAACATAAGAAGGCGGGCGTATCAATGTGTGAGAAGTAATGCACCTACTACCTGGCAAATGTAACTGCGACCCCTCCATACGTTTCCTCGATAATAAAAAAAATATATATATATATGTATATATATATAAAAGACATAATTAAGGCCAGGCTTGATGGCGCATGCCTATAATCTCAAGGTCAAATAGGGATGTATAAAAAGAAAGCCCATGTAAAAAAAACCTTTGCAATGAATTATATATTAGCCTAAAAATAAGTTAAATTGATTTCTTACATGTGTTTTTAAATTATTCCTTTTTTGTGAGTACTTGAGTTTGAATTCAAGCCATCTGTGTTTACTAGGTAGTACTAGGTAGTCATTTTACTTTTTTGTGGGTTCTGGGGATGAACTCGGCCTGGGCGCTGTCCTCTTTAGCTCAAGGCTACCACCCTACTCTGGATCCAAGCCCCACTTCCCATTTTGTTTTTTTTAGAGGTTAAATGAAGATAAGGGTCTCAGGTTCTTTTGTGCCCAGGCTGGCTTTGAACCTTGATCCTCAGATCTCAGTCTCCTGAGTAGCTAGGATTACAGGCATGAGCCACCGCACCTGGCTTCATTTTACTTCTTGAGACACCACTCCTACACCAAAATAATTCTGCTCTACATTTGTTTTTTGTTTTTCCAGTCCTAGGGCTTGAACTCAAGGCCTGAGCACTGTCAATGGGCTTTCTCAAGACTAGCACTCTATCACTTGAGCCACAGCACCACTTCCAGCTTTTTTCTATGTATGTGGTACTGAGGAATCAAACCCAGGTCTTCTTGCATGCCAGGCAAGCACTCTACCACTAGGTCAAACTCCTGGCCCATAATTCTACTTCTAAAAGACCCATTTATTTATATGTATTTACAGAGCATAGTAATCTGATATGTGTATGTACTATATATGATCAAATAGGGCCATTAGCATTCCTATCTCTTCAAACATTAATCATTTCTCTGTGTTAGAAGTAATTGGATTTATAAGTAGAACAGATTAAAATTAATGAGGTTTTATTTTAGGAGAAAACTAGGAAAAAGCTTTATGTAATTGGATTTGCCAACAATTTCTTCGGTATGAAACCCAAAGCATTGGCAACAAAAGAAAATAAATAGGATTTGATTTTTAAAATTTTTAATGAATCAATCAAATAAATAGAAAAACAGCACATAGAATGACAGAACACAGATATAAGTCCTATATCTGATAAAGGATATATATCTACAATATGAAGGTTACTGTGGAAAAATTTAATTTTCAGCAAGTTAATGTGAAATGACCATAGGATATACAATTCCACTAAAATAAAAATAAAGCCCAAGACTCAAATAGCTATATAGGGTTTTTTTTGGGGGGGGGGTGTTTGTTTTGTCCTGGTACCCAGGCTTGAACTCAAGGCCTGTGTTCTTACTTGGCTTTATTCCCCACGCTCCTCCCCCACTCCCCAGTAAGGCTGAAACTCTACCACTTGAGCCACATTGCCCCTTCCTGAAAATGTTTCTCATGTAGTTTAGCATCTGACAGAATGGAGAGAGATGATGGCTGGTGGGAAAAAAGCTAAAGGGATAACAGTCTGGGGAAGGCAAAGGAAAACAGAATGTGGAAGAAGGGACCCAAACATCAGATGCAAAGGAAAAGATAGCTTAGAAGTAGAAATGAGAAAAAGTTACACTAATTCTGATTGCTGCAGAGGAGGAGATTGGAGGTTAAGCCACCATGGACCAGGTGTTTCTTGGTGGACCACAGCCTTAAGCTGGCCTCTTTCTTCTCTCTTCTGAATGCCTCACTCATGTCTACCTTTGGGCCACTTCCACAAACCCAGCTCTACCTCTGTAGCTAAAGCTGAACCTAATTTTTTTTTATTCAAAACCCCCTTTATGCCTGTTATTATTTTTTCCTATAGGTTTTAATCACTGTCAAATACATTATATAATCTATTTGCTGTATTTTTTTAAAATGGTGCCTCATCTCTGAAAGGGTAGCAAGTGTATGTCAGTGTGTGTGTGTGTGTGTGTGTGTAACTGAGTCTTGCACTTTGGGCATCACATACTCCTTTGCTTTTTTGCTCAAGGCTAATGTTCTACGCTTTCTACCACACCTCCACTTCTGGCTTTTTGCTGGCTAATTGGAGATGAGAGTTTCTTGGATGGTCTACCTGCGCTAACTTCACATCTTGATCCTCAGATCTCAGTTTCCTGCATAGCTAAGAATACAAGCATGAGACACCAGACTGGCCAGCATGTTTTTGATATGGAATGGGGGTATTCAACAGCAGAGTAAACATGATGGTTACTTGCTTCAAATCACTCAGTTAGTTGTTAGAACATCACACAGTTAGCTATCCTGTAAATATCTGCTGCTCTGCAGTCTCAGCTAGGTCCCCAGCTAGCAAGGAAATAAATGCAAAGAACAACTGGGAACCCTGTCTCCAACCCTGCATTAATGCTGCATCTGCTGAAGGTGAGTGCCTTCTGTTAAGAAGCTTGAATGTTCAAAGCCAGAGGTGCCAGCCTTCAGTGATAAAGCTAATGGATAGCACTCTGGTCCTTAGTTCAAATTCCAGTACTGGCACATACAAAAAAATGGTAATAATAATAATAGTGTTTTTTCTGTAAAATAGTAATAATATTTAACTAGACTGAAATAGATTGAAGATATTGCAGGTTAAAGTGACAAAAAGGATTTAGCAAGTTCGATGTGGTGATTCATGTCAGTAATTGGAGGGTAAGTTAGGAAGATCATGAGTTCAAAGCCATGCTGTTTTACATAGTAACATTCTATCTCAAAACCAGACACAAAGAGTAGATCAATAACAGATTTAATCATGAATATATAGTGTTTACAGAAAAGTATAATCTATTGATTCAGTAGAATTTATGACCTATCTAACATCTTAACAGAATGCATGGGAGAAAAGAGAAACACACGCAGAAAAAACACATGACTTTTTGTGAGAAGAGATAGGAGATTAGATGATTTTGTTACAATTCTGGTTCACCCCATGGTACAGACTTCTCTGATGATAAGACTCAATCTTCCCTGATAGTCCCTAGGGAAAGTGTTTATGACAATTGATTGCTTTTGGTTGCTTTGGAAGGCTCTGATTTTAAGCAGATAAGAGAATTCAGGAATTCAAATACCATGCATTCAACATTGTTTTTATGCCACAGTAATATATTCTAAATCACTTCATTTCCCAGCTCATCTGAACTTTGAAACTAATAGAAAGTAAAGACAAGGTCAATGTCAATGTTTCCCCTGTTGCATAGTTCAGAGGACTTGGTAATTTCAATATTGAATGCATCTTTACCATAGATTTCTAGGGGCATTGTGTTATACAAAACACAGTACCTACCTTCAAATGCTTAGCTAGTGGGAGGGACAGGATTAATATCTCAGGGCTGGCATTTAGTTCAGTTGTACAATGGCTGTCTTGTGGGTTCAAGGCCCTGAGGTTGATCCTTCACACTACAGATACTAAGATAGATATTAAGATACTACAGATAATACAGATAGATACTAAGTGTAATTTGACTTTAAATTCTATGAAGCCAGTATAAAACTAGAAAGCTGTTTGCAGCCGCTTGCAGCCATCCACATCCTCTTAGAGTCTTTTCACCTCTGTACATAGTGGTTTCAGCTCTCCTAGAGTAGTTTTTCTGCTACTGCAAGTGCTACCTTGAGCTTGTGTTGGGATGTGTTCAAACCTGTTTCAAATTTATTTCACACTGCTATGATTAGTGGATTCTTGCATACATTTGTTTTTGGTGGTAGTGGGTTTTGAACTCAGGGTTTTGCATTGTTACACAGATATTCTACCACTTGAGTCACATTCCCAGTCTGTTTTTTCTCTTTATTCTTCAGATAGGGTCTTTTGGTTTTACCTGAGCAGGGGTTGGACCTTGAGCTTGCCATCTATGCCTTCTGTGTACCTGGTATCACAGGTACATGTTGTCACTGTGTCTGAAATGGGGTCTTGCTAACATCTCCTCTCAGCATTAGCCTTCAACTGACAGGCCCCTAGTGGCTGTTTCTGGAGTGTCTGGGATTATAGGTCTGAGCTACTGTGCCCAACCTCATGCCAAGAGTTTCATGACATCATTTTAAGTTTCCTTTTGAGAAAGAGTAATTACAGTAATATAGCCTTGGTCTAGAAATGGTTTCTCTGTCTTCTTACTTTTGAAGACAAGTTTGTTTTTTGTTTTGTTTCTGGATATTATCAGCAAAGATAGAACATAGATCCTTTTTGATTTGATAGTTTCTAAATAATGCCATATGTCTTGATTTTAATTTAACTAGTGCTTACTTTTCAGTCTAGACTCATTTGCCTTATAATAGTAGGTGCCATCATCTCTAATAGAATATGATTTTATCAAACACATTTGTAGTTAAAAGGGCCATGTTTTGCTGAGAAAACTATGTAGAACAAGTTCTGCTTGTATAATGGGGGATTTTGGGGGGAGCAATGATGAATTTTTTCCTGAGCTGATTATAATTAGAGATATTTGTATGAAAATAGAATATCTGTTGCTTCCAGGCTGCTCAGTTCACGCCAATGCCTTTATCGTTCACAGGCACCATCCTTTGTGATATAATAGTTAGTTACTACGGAGATGATTATTCTGTCATGAAGAAAAGAGTCATGAATTTAAATGAAGAATGAGTAGCAGGAGCAAAGGAACTATGCTAGGTACCAAGGACTTCATCTAATTTAATTTTCTCTTGTCTTTTTAATGTATGGTACATCATAAAGTTGGATGTATCCTCTTAAATAATACAGCATTAGAGGTAATGATGAATAATAACAATAAAATTTTGAGAGGAAAAGGCAAGCTATAATTCTGCCATGTTATACAGAAGCAAGAATGAGTTCCAATTATAAAAAAAAAACTCAACAGGTCAATTGACATATACTACCAAGGCATTCTTTGTGAATGAAACAAACTCTTTGGACAGTTCAATTGAAGTCTAGCTTTTGAGGACTTATGGAGGTCATTTAAAGCATCATTTGCCAAGTGGGAAATAGAAGATTGGGAAAGAGAATTAGCTTTTTATCAAACAGCAGATTTTGTCACTTACATATTATTGTCTTTGGCAGGATAGTTGATCCTCTCTTAAGTTTCATCCAATCTCAAGTGATAACCAGTCCATTCGGTTATTTTCAGGGCTGTGCAACTAGGAAAGAACTCAGCTGATTGTCCCAGTTTACAGCCAATTTTATTTGTTTTGATAGATCAGTAGTCATTCTGTACTAGTCATTATATATTCTGAGTATCATCTGTTTTTTAGTCAGTACAGGATGGACAGACAAATTTCACAGACAAATTGTGAGATCTAAGTGAGGTCACATTTCATAAGCTCACAGATTCCCATGCAGATCTGGTAGATTTTCTTTCACTTGAGGATAGGGGCTTCCAATCCAAGATTGTTACGGTAGAAGAAGAGAGATAAAGATATACCAGATTTTCAAACTTTCCCACTTCTAAACAGACATATGATATTTTTACGCAGAGACCACTAATCAGAAATATCAGTACAATACGTGACCTCAACTATCTGCAGGGGAGGTTAGGAGATGTAATGTCAAGCATGCAATCATTCATGAATAGGTAGTGACTACCATTGTTATAGAACATCTTTGTGAATTAGATGAGACAGCATATATACAAGGTTTGCAATTGCACTTACTGAGTTAAGATAGATAATGAAGGTGATTGCAGTGTAATGGTGATTTGGTCGAGATATTTTATTTTCATCTAAAGCCAGCAAAAGAGGCACAAAGTTGATCAAGGGTGCAGGATGGTGCTTGTTAAATTCAGCCTCCCAGTCTTCCACCTGCTTGGTTCTTCTGAAGCCTGTGTGAGATTCAGTAGCCTTAGCAGCCAACACAGAGGAGTATGACAGATGAGAAGAGCCTGGAACAAGGCTTGCTGAATGGTAGTAGTATGGAAAGTAGGGAGAGAAGTCAACATGTAAACACCATACTATACCATGAAGAAATCGCTTGGTAGGTCTTAGCTCCCTATTACACAATTCACTCCTTAGGATATCTTTAAGACTGCGTTGAAAGAATTCCCTGCCAGGGGCTGGTGGTTCAACCTAGAAAGAAGGCTGAGGTCTGAGGTCTGTGGTTTGAAGCCAGCTCAGGCAGGAAAGTCCAATTACCTACAGTGAAACATAGTGTAGCTATGGCTCCAAATGATCGAGTGCTAGCTTTAAAACAAACAGAAAAAAGCTCAGGGACAGCACTGAGGCTCTTAATTCAAGCCACATGACCGATATTAAAAAAAAAAAAAAGAACATTGGGCGCTGTGTCTCAGGCCTATAATCCTAGCTACTCAGGAGGGTGAGATCTTAGGATCTCAGTTCAAAGCCAGTCCAGACAATGAAAACTGGGTGAGACTCTTATCTCCAGTTAATCACCAGAAAACCAGAAGTGATGCTATGGCTCAAGGGGTAGGGCTGTAACCTTGAGCTGCAGAGCTGAGGGACAATGCCCAGACCTAGAGTCAGTCCCACGACTGACAAAAGAAAAAGAAAAGAAAAGAAAAAGAACTTCCTGAGTTCATATGTATGTCATGTTGATGGCTGAAATATGCTAGTGTTTTAGGGTCTTCACAAGAAAAATATAACCCAGTCTTCTTGTAAAAAAAAAAATTATAATCAGGGCTGGGAGTTTGGCCTAGTGGTAGAGTGCTTGCCTAGTATGCACAGAGACCTGGGTTTGATTCCTTGGTACTACATACATAGAAAAAAAAGCTGGAAATGCTGCTGAGGCTCAAGTGGTAGAGCTCTAGCCTTGAGAAAGTCCAAGGACATGGATCAGTCCCTGTGCTTAAGCCCAGGATTGGCAAAAAAAAAAAAATTGTAGTCAAGCAGATAAAATTATTGTCAGCTTCCAATCACTATGATAAAATACCTGAAACAATGAACTTAGGAAGAAGAAAGGGTTGTTTTGGTTCACACTTTAGGAGGTTCTACTTGGTGGTTGAGGGGGCTTGTGGCCTTGGGATGTGGTGAGGAAGTCCATTACAGTGGGAGAAAAGAGCAGAGCAAACTACTCACTTCATTCTCCTGGGAGCATAGAGCATAGGATGGGCCTGGAGTTCTACACAAATACACTCAGAGTGACCTAAATACCCCCACTAGACCCCATCTCTTAAGGTTCTACCATCTCCCGATAGCAGCAGTATGCAGATGGAGTCTTCACCATATGGGCCTCTGGAGACATGCAGAATCTCAACTAGAGCAGTATATGAACCAAAAACCAAGTAACAAGGCTAAACCCACAGTCGAGGTCAATTTAAAAATAGGAAAACATACAGTGAGCTGTTGATTATGATGCATAAATGACAAAAAGTAAAGAAGAGAATTAATTATTGGGGAAGGTAGTAGAATCCAATGGCATTATTCTCTCTCTTACTTCCTTGTCTCTATTACAGTCTCACAGTCACAATCATTTTCTCTCTCTTTCTTGTAGATATGTATGTATATATTTTAGGATTGGATTCCACAAATGAATGAATATGAAATGGCTTTTCTCATTTAATATAATGATCCATCCATTCTCCTACAAATGACATAATTTCATTTTTCCTTTTGGCTGAGAAAGATGCTGTACCACATCAGCCAAACTCCAGTTCCTTGAACTAGTTCTTCATAATGAGAATCATTAACAATCAAACTAGCTGGGTGTTGGTGGCTCATACCGGTAATCTGAGATACTCAGGAAGCTTAGATCTGAGGATCAAGGTTCAAAGCCAGCGAGCCCAGGCAGAAATGTCCTTTTGAGATATTTATCTCCAATTAACCATTCAAAAATCAAAAGTTGTGCTACGGCTCAGAGGGCTAGCCTTGAGCACAAAAAGGCTCAGAGATAGCACCCAGGCCCTGAGTTCAAGCCCTGAAACCAACAACAAAAAGAAAGAAAGAAAGAAATGAATGAAAGAAAATAATCAAGTTAAAATATTTTAACTATTTCTTATGTTTTGGGAGAAATAAAAACCTCCTAGGATTCAGTAAATAATGCCTAGTAAATATATATATAGCACCTCAAGTAAAACACAGTGAGGTTATTATTTGAAAAACAATTTAGGGCTGGGAATGTAGCTTAGTGAAAAGTACATACCTAGCATACATGAAGCCCTGGGTTCTATTCCTCAGTACCACATAAACAGAAAAAGCCAGAAGTGGTTCTATGGCTCAAGTGGTAGAGTGCTAGCCTTGAGCAAAAGAAGGTCAGGGACAGTGCCCGGGCCCTGAATTCAAGTCCCAGGACTGGTAAAATAATAGTAATAATAATAATAACAGTAATTTAAACATTTTTCTTGATAGTATTAAAAGTACTGAAAATTAGTAGCACTTTTTTTTTTGTTGGTTATGGGACTTGAACTCTGGGCCTGGGCATTGTCCCTGAGCTCTTTGGCTCAAGGCTACTGCTCTACCTCTTGAGCCACAACACCACTTTTGGTTTTCTAGTGGTTAATTCCTCTCTTACATACACATATATATTCCTCAGTATGTATATATACATATACATATATATGTATGTATATATGTGCAGATGTAGCTCAGTGGTAGAGCATCTGCCTAATATATTCAAAGCTCTGGGTTTGTTCACTAACACTATATAAGCAAGAAAATAAATCTGTCAGTCTATTTCTCTCTATAAATAACTATATCTATAGTTATAGATATCTATGTATATATATTAATTATCTATATCTATACATCAATATAGATATGCCTTTAGATCTCTCTCTATATATATCTATACAGATCTGTATAAATATATATACTCATAGATGTTATGTATATCTATATCTACTTATAAGTAGATAGATATGCATATAAAATAGCATAACTGTGTCAGAGATATGTTTATATCAAAACTTGTCATTTCTTTTTCTTTTTTTTTGTCAGTCCTAGGCTTGAACTCAGGGACTGAGCATTGTCCCGAGCACTTTCTCAAGGCTAGAGCTCTTCTACTTGAGCCTCAGCACCACTTCCAGCTCTTTTCTAGGTATGTGGTACCAAGGAATTGAACCCAGGTCTTCGTGCAAGGTAGGCAAGCACTCTACCACTAGGCCAAATACCTGACCCCAAAACTTGTCATTTCTTAACACTCATTTATGCATTTGTTATTTCCCAAACTATAGCACAGAGATGGTTGTAAGGGTTAATGAAACATACGTATCTCAGATGACAAGACAGAATGAATGTATAAGGTTACTTACTCATTATACAGAGGGTTTTTGATGGATAGATCAATGACCCACATTAGTAATTATCTAGCTTGTCTGGGCTCATCATAACTTGATATTATAGTAATTTAATTTGCTTAGCTATAACAAGCTGTCATTGTCATCGAGGGTCTTATAAGGTGTGAAGTAAACAATCTGTAGCTCATTATTTTTGCTAATAACAATCTATGCCAGTCTCCATAAAAAAGGGGGTGGGGAGTGGGAAGCAGATAGCAACAAAAGGTCCAAAGGCCCGTTGGAGAATTCTGAGAAAATAGATTGTTTCAAAACTGACATTTATTTGAAAATGAGAAGTAGCATTAGCTATATGCAGGGAATTTTGTGTTTTGAGCCGACATGGTTTAATGAGAAAGCCTTTAATATAATTTATTTAGCAGATCTGTTGTACTTTAAATGGCTAGGTGATTATATTTCTCTATATTTTATGCAGAAAAGTGAATAGCTTTTTGAGTGCTTTTCAATGTGTAAAGTAATGTGCTTTTTAATTGCTGCTCAGAGGTATCCTTAATTTAGTGAAATCTCTTTCCTGAATCTGGATGGTCTGCCTCTCTGAGCAGATTTGCTTGATTGTAGCCATAAATGGTATTACAGCTTTGTGATAGCCAGACCTTTCACTGCCATGACCAAAACCAGGATGAAACAACTTGAGAGAAAATTAATTCAGTCCATGGTCAGCTGGCTCCCTTGCTGTGTCCTGGGGGTGAATGGCATGCCAGGTACAACGTGGTCGAGCAAAGCAGCTCACCTCATGGTGGACAGGAGGCAGAGAGAACCTGCAAGGGACTGGGGACTAGTGTTTATATTTATGGAACATTTCCAGGGACCTATTTCCCCCATCTAGGCCCCAATTCATCTAATTATGAACCTATCAAATGATGAATCAAAGTCTTCCAGATCCAATCACTTCCAGCAAGTTCATGGCTGGTAGCCTCACAAGCATACAGTGTAACTCCATGAATCATTACCACACTCCCTCCTCCTGTTTTCCTCTCAAAACCACCCTAATAAGTTTCATTGTTCTACTTTCATACATGAACACCTCCGTCATATTTATCCTTATTCATCTTCCTCACCAGCCCTTCCCCTCCCTCAGATACCTACTTTCTCAACAGGAATGAAAACCTGCTAGGATTCAATAAACAATGTCTAGGTATTTTTGGTGTTGTTTGATTGCTTTTGTTTGTGTGTGAGTACTAGGGCTTGAAATCAGTGTCAGGACACTGTCCCTTAGCATTTTTGCTCAAGGGTGGTCTCTCCTACTTGAACTACAGCTCTACATTGGGTTTTTTGGTGGTTAGAAAGAAGAGTCTTGGGCCAGAATAGTGGCCTAGTGGTAGAGTGCTTACTTTGCATACACAAAGACCTGGGTTTTATTCCTTGGTACCATATACACAAAAAAGCTGGAAATGGTACTGTGGCTCAACTGGTAGAGCACTGGATGGTGCCCAGGCCTTGAGTTCAAGCCCCAGGACTGGCAAAAAGAAAGAAAGAAAGAAAGAAAGAAAGAAAGAAAGAAAGAAAGAAAGAAAGAAAGAAAGAAAGAAAGAAACTTTACTGCTCTCAATTTGTTTCTTGGGTCTCAGCTTCCTAAGCAGCTAGGATTACAGGCATGAGTCATTGGTGTCCAGCTCCAACAGAACCCACTTGATTTTCCTGTCCTTTACTCATTTCTATTTCTTTATTAAAAATGTGTATGCATAAGCATGGCACTGAGCCAGGCACAGTGGCTCATGCCTGTAATCCTCGCTACTCAGGAGGCTGAGATCTGAGGATCTTGGTTCAAAGCCAGCCTGGGCACTAAAGAATGTGAGACTCTTATCTCCAATTAACCTCTAGAAAACAGGAAGTGGGGCTGTGACTCAAGGGGTAGGGTGGTAGCCTTGAGCTAAAGAGCTCAGGAACAGCACCCAGGCCCCAGAGTTCAAGTCCCATGACTCACAAGGAAAAATAAAAAAGAATTGCATACATTGTCTTTGGCTTAGAATAGTAGTTCTAGTTCTTTCCCGCCCTGCTCCCAGCTCTTTATTGGTCAACAGCACTCATTTAGAGTATTTATGCCATCTTCATACAAGTAACAAAGTATTTGGAAATTTTTCATTTATCTTTTTTCTTCCCTATCCCCACCCCTCAAACAGTCCCATAGCTAGAATTATAGAGTGTGTGTGTGTGTGTGTGTGGTGTGTATACATGAATGCGTCCATGGATCTATCTTCTACATGCGAATGAAAACATATGATACCAGGCTTTGTGAGTTTGGCTTATTTTGCCCAGTATGGTGTTCAATTCACCCATTTTCTTGCTAATGACATGTTTTTGTTTTTCATGGCCATGTGATATTCAATAATATGTATGTACCATGTATTTATTTTCATCTGTTGTTAGGTACCTTAGGTGATTCCATTGTTTGGCTATTGTACTGCAATAAGCAAGTATAGAGGTATCTTTCTAGTACATGGATTTACATATACATTTCCAATAGCAGACAGTAGATTATAAAGTAAGTCTAGTTTTAGTTTTTTTGAGGAATTTACATACTCATTTTTCTCATGGTTGCACTAGTTTATATTCTCATCAAGAATAGGTGACCATTCCTTTTTCCTCTTGAATCCTGGCTAACTATCATTCGTTGTCTGTTTTCTTGATGATTTCCATTCTGACTGGGGTGAGATGGAGTTTAGTGTAGTTTTCATTTGCTTTTCCTTTATGACTAAGGGAGTTGAACATTTCTTCGTGTATCTATTGGTTGTTTGCATTTCTTCTCCTGAGAATTACCTGCTCAGTTTATTAACTGTTCATTTGTTAACCAGATTCTCCATTCTCTTGTTTAACTTTTGAACTCTTGGTATTTTCTGGATATTAATCCCTTTTCCACTGAAGAGTAGGTGGAGATTTTCTCCTTTTCTATCAGTGGTCTCTTGGTTCTAGTAATTATTTCTTCTGTTGTAAAGAACCTTTTTAATTTAATGCAGTTTCACTTGTTAATTTGTGTTCTTACTTTCTGGGCAATTGGAGTTTCATTAAAAAAAAAAAATCACTGCTGGGGCCAGGAGTTTGGCCTAGTGGTAGAGTGTTTGCCTACCATGCATGAAGACCCAAGTTTGATTCCTCAGTACCACATACATAGAAAAAGCCAGAAGTGGTGCTGAGGCTCAAGTGGTAGAGCTCTAGCCTTGAGAAAACCCAAGGACAGTGCTCAGGTCCTGAGCTCAAGCCCAGAGTTTCCCTAGGTTTTTCTCTAATAGTTTCAACATTCCAGTTCTTACATTATGATCAACATGTTGGATGAATTCTTCAGTACAAATGTAGTCTTCTGTCTTAATCTTAGGTGGATGTCTGTCTATCAGCCTCTGACTCTCAGATTCTTCTTTAATCGTGATCAACTTCTGGACTCCTACATTCAGTTTTCAGTCCAGGTCTCTGAGCTCCTTTGTCTTCCTTCCTTCTAGGAAGCTCCAGGGAATGAGTCTTGGCATTAGTCCCGATACACCCACCGTCAATCTCCCTGAGTCTGTTTTCTAATTATAAATACAGAGAGTACAGTCCATCTAAAGGAGTGAAGTTCTGATACATGCTACAACATAGATGAACCTGGAAGGCATTAGGCTAAGTGAAATAAGACAGCATGGAGCAAATTCTACTCACACGACTTACCTAAAATAGACAAGCACATAGAGATACGAGATGGCATGCTGGGAGTGTGACCTAGTGTTAGGTACTTGCCTAGCATGCACAAAGCCCTGGGTTTGATTCCCTGGTACCACATAAACAGAAAAAGCCAGAGGTGGTGCTGTGGCTCAAGTAGAAGAGCCCTGAGAAAGCCCAAGGATAGTGCCCAGGCCCTGAGTTCAAGCCGTAAGTCTGGCACAGAGAAAGAGAGACACACACAGAGAGACAGATAGAGAGACAGAGAAAGAGAGAGAGAGAGAGAGAGAGAGAGAGAGAGAGAGAGACAGAGAAAGAGAGAAAGAGAGAGAGGAGAGTACAGGTTACCAGTGGTTGTGGGGAGGAAGGAAAGGCAAACCATTGCCCTTATGAAAGATTTCCATGTGGGACAAGGGAAAATGTAAATAATGATCACTGTTGTACAATGTGATTAACTCTACACTTCAAATGGTGAAAATGCTGAAGTTTCTATCATATATATTCTACCACAGTAAACCAGAAGACACACTAGTTTCTTCTCCACCTTTCTTAGTCTCCTATTGGGATTTTCCCTCCATCTGCCATTTAAATATTAGGATACAGTAGTATTTAACCCCTTTGGCTCTCTTTCATAACATCCCCATCCCCTGGGGAAATCTCATGCATCTTGTTAATGATGATTAGTCCTGTGTTTCTAGGTCAAAATTGTCCTAAGAGGCAGCCAATCCCAAGCTATGAATGATTACTTGACATTACTGGATGTTCTGCTGGCTCAACCATGGCCATATTCTGCAGCCAACCCCTTCCTCTTCCTTTCATCAATCATTAATCTCCATTCTCTACCAGCTAGATTCCAAGACCAGACACTTAGCTGTGTCCCTGCTTCCTTTCCCCTCATCTGCGTGCTTGTAACATCTTTTCTTCTCTGCTCCATCATTTATGCCACAGCTGCAGATCTAGTCTTAAATCTGATGCTTGTTTTTAGAAATCTGTTCTTCTGTGTGGGATATTTTAGGTTGATTTTCCTTACTCTTTTATTAAAATATATTTTAAAAAGTCTTATTGTAGCTGTGTGCTGGTGGCTCACATCTGTAATCCTGGCTACTCATGAGGCCGAGATCTGAGGATTGTGATTTGAAGCCAGCCTGGGCAGAAAAATCTTCATGAGACTTTTATCTCCAATTAGCCACTCAAAAACCAGAAGTGGGTCAGAAGTTTGGCCTAATGGTAGGGTGCTTGCCTAGCATGCACGAAGACCGGGACTCAATTCCTTGGTACCACATACATAGAAAAAAGCCAGAAGTGGTGCTGAGACTCAGGTGATAGAGCTCTAGCCTTGAGAAAGTCCAAGGACAGTGCTCAGGCCCTGAGCTCAAGCCCAGGACTGGCAAAAACAAACAAACAAAGAACAACAACAACAAAAAAAAACCCAAGAAGTGGTGTTGTGGCTCATGTAGTAGAGGGCTAGCCTTGAGCACAAAGAGGCTCGGGGACAACACTAAATAGCTTAGATTAATGTCAAAATGTGTACTATGCACAGCAAGTACAAGCTTGCACCTTAAGACAGATTGGTCACTTAAGAAGAATTTATCTAGGAGAGTAATGCATTTTTCAGTGGAGATAAAGAAGCTGAATGTTAGTATTTGTTTGAGTAATGGACACCTATAAGCAAGTTCAGAGCACCTGAATTTGCTTTTGAATGGAGTCTAAGACGAATTAGACCTCAATACCTCATAGCCCAGATGGGCATGAACTATCCCCTGGATGTCCAGCAGGTGTCACTCTTCCCATTGTGCACTAAGACTAACCATATAACTTTTCCCCCTCAGTAGGCTTTAGAGACTTGTCTTCAGAAGAAACAGTAGGCATCAGTGGATGCCTTTGACAATTACATGTACAAATTGTGCAAAATGATGGATATCATATGACATTTTCATACTCACATATCACGTACTACAATTTCAAGTAATTTTTCCCTGTAAGTCTAGATTCTTTATTTGTCTTTTTAATTTACTTGCCTAGTTTATTTCACTCAACATTATGGTCTGCAGTTCCATTCAATTTCCTGCAAATATGATCATTTTTTCTTCTTTATGGTTGGATAATTCTCCGTTGTATATACATACCTCATGTTCTTTACTGATACGTTTGTTGATGGTAACCTAGGCTGTGTCTATGATGTGGATAATGAGAGTAGCACCAAAAAAAAACATAGCTATGGAGGTATTTCCATTGCATGCTAACTTTGATTTCTTGGAAGTTATGCTCAGGAATGGTACAACAGGATTGTATGGTAGTTTTAGTTTTAAGTTTTTGAGGAACCCCCATACATATTTCCATAGTGTTTGCATTAGTTTACACTCCAACTGTGTGTTAGCATTCCTTTCAACCTGCATCTTTGCCAGCATTTGTTGTTGTTTCCTCAATGGTAGCCATTCTGGCATGGGTGAGACAAAATCTCAGTGTCATTTTGATTTGCAGTTCATTTTTGACTAAAGATGGTGAACATGTCTTTATGTCTGAATGGACTGTATGGCTTTTGAGAACTGATGGTTTAATTCATTTACCCACTTATTGATTAGATTATTTCCTGCCTTTTTTTTTAGTTCTTTATATAATCTCGATAGTAATCCTTCATTGGATGAATAACTGGCAAAGACTTTTCTCCCATTTTTTAGGCACTGGTAATTACTTCACCAGGAATAGAAATCAATTCAAAGTAGATCAAAGACATTTGTATAAGACCTGAGACTGAAACTAATACAGAAAAACATAGGGAAAACACTGAAGATGTAGGCATAGGCTGTGACTTTCTGAATAACTCAGGAAATAATAGTGAGAATTGACAAATGAGATTGCACAAATTACAAAGCTCTGCACATCAAAGGAAAATAGTGAAGCTGTTGCAAAGGTAACAATGCTGGCCTAGTCTCTGATCTGGTCACATTTAAATGTCACTTTGCTTCTAGTGTTTTACCATCCTTAATTCTAAGCCTTTATTGGTTTGGGCTAAAATGCTTGCATTTCTATTTTGAGTCTAAGGTCTGATGCATTGCTAAGGTCTTTGCAAAACCATGACAACTCATATTTGAAAGACATGTTGAACAAATATTTTTCAATTAAAAAAAATCTGTATGCTAGGTGCTGGTGGCTCATGCCTCCTAGCTACTCAGAAGGCCGAGGATGGTAGTTTTTGAAGCCAGCTTAGGGAAGAGAGTCTGAGCGAGCCTTATCTCCAATTAACTACCTCCAAAGCTGGAAGTGGAGTAGTTGCTCAAGCAGTAGAGTGAGAGCCTTGAGGAAAAAAGCTCAGGGAATGGCTGGCAATGTGGCCTTGTGGTAGAGTGCTGGCATAGCAGGCACAAAGCCCTGAGTCTGATTGCTCAGTATCACATAAACAGAAAGAGGCAGAAGTTGTGCTGTGGTTCAAGTGCTAGCCTTGAACGAAAGAAGTTCAAGGATAGAGTCAAGGCTATGAGTTCAAGCCCCAAGACTGGCAACCCCCCCCCCAAAACAAAAACACCCCACAAAACAAAACAAAACAAAAAAACCTAAAAGTGGAGCTCAAAATGGTAGAGCACTAGCCTCTAGCCAGTCCCTAAGTGAGTTCAAGACCCACCACTGACCAAAAGCAAAAACAAAACCAATCCCCCCCAAAACGACCTATCCCAGAACCAGTCAAACCACATTTTCCTTTCTTCCTTCCCTCCCTTCCTTCCTTCCTTCCCCCCTTTCTTTTTTCTCTCATTCTTTCTTTGTTCTCCTCTCTCTCTCCCCCCTCTTTCTCTCCCTCTCTGTCTGTCTGTCTGTCTGTCTGTCTCTCTCTCTCTCTCTCTCTCTCTCTCTCTCTCTCTCTCTCTCTCTCTCTCTCTCTCTTTCTCTCTCTCTTTTGTTTGTGGATCCTGGAGCTGGAATGCAGGGCCTGGGTGCTGTCCCTGAGCCTCTTTGTGCTCAGGGCTAGTCCTTTACCATTTGAGCCACAGCACAATTTGCAGCTTCTTCTGAGTAGCTTATTGGAGATAAGAGTTTCATGGACTTTCCTGCCCCGGCTAGCAAAGATTTTAATTTCTTACCAGTGGTCATGCTAGCTTCATTTAACGAATGCCAAATAAATAACGTACATGAAGTGCATTGTGTAAATTGTATGAGCTCACAATTCTCACACATGCCCACTTTGACAACATGGAAGATAGCCTTAGAAAAATGGAGCTATTTCCTAAAATCATGAGTTGAGTCAAAATCAGAATGAGGAGTGAAGTCACTTTTTCTACCCTGGAATGTATTCTTTTATTACAACAGCTGGTAAGCAGAGGGCTTTTCTTTAAAAAAAAATACAAAATGACTTTCAATACTTTATTTTGTATAAAGACCCTATAAACATCAGCCTGTGGGAGCTAATGGACCAGATTGTTTTTTAGCATACGTAATGAGAAAGAGGAAGCGAAGTGGTGAGGAAAGATGGGGTGTTTCATTGATTTTACAATCTGCCTCTAGTGAGCATCATGTTCAAACTCAATAAGCAGCCAGAAATATGTTTTAATAAGACAAATGTAGCCGGATAATGGTTGGCTTATGCTTGTAACCCGAGCTACTTCAGAAAACTGACATCCAGAGAATTGTGATTCAAAGCCCAGCAGGGCAAAAGAGTCCATCTGAGAGACTCCATCACCCATTAACCAGCAAAATGCTGGATGGGAGGTGTGGCTCAAGTGGTAAGAGTGCCAACCATAAGCAAGTAAAGCTGAGTGAGCTCAAGGCTCTGAGTTTAAGTCCTAGTGCTAGGATAAATAAAATGAGAAACCTATTATGAGTACTTACCAGTCAATCAAGTAATTTCATGGTTCTAATTTCTATGTCACAAGACTGTGAAAAATATTTTGGAAGTATAAAGAAATCTGAGACTATATTTTAACTACAGGCAGCTAAATCCCCCAAGATACAGAGATACTAAACAAATGAGAACATAACAAATAAAGGGCTCATGGTTTGTGACATGCAAGCAAATTTCCAAACACAACACACACACTTTAAGGTATTTAATGTCTATTAAGCTAATTTATAGCTGGGCACCTGTGGCTCATACCTGTAATTCTAGCTACTTAGGATGCTGAGATCTGAGGTTGGAAGCCAGCTTGGGCAGATATGTCCCTATGAGACTCTTATCTCTAATAAACTACTGAAAAAAAAAAACAACCCAGAAATGGTGTTGTGATTTAAGTAATTGAGTGCTGGCTTTGAGCAAAAAGAGGCTCAAGGATAGAGCCCAGGCCCTGAGTTCAAGCCCCAGGACCAGAAAAAACAAAAGACAAAAACAAAAGAAAGAAAAGAAAGAAAGAAAGAAAGAAAGAAAGAAAGAAAGAAAGAAAGAAAAGGCTAATCCAAGACAGGCTAAAATCTGAGGATCGGAGATCAGGGTTTATATCAGCCCCAGCAGTAAAGTCCCTGTGAGATTCTTATGTCCAATTAACCACCAGAAAACCAGAAGTGGTGATGTGGCTCAAGTGGTAGAGGGCTAGTCTTGAGCACAAAGAAGTTCAGGAACAGTGCCCAGGTCATGAGTTCAAGCCCCAGGACTGGCAAAGAAAAAAACAATCATCAATCTAAATGGGAGGAATTTTAGCATTTGTGAATTCTATTTCAATGAAAACGCTAGAATAGTAATTTTAGCATATGATATTTACCTGAAATGATCTGAAGAGTATTTTTAGTACAACATGTACTGATGTAGTACAGACACTAGCACTGTCTCAGAAATGTTTCATACTTGCTGATTTGAGTCATATGAAATTGAATCTGGTTCACAAAGCTATGGAATTGCTCGGAGACTCATTTAATGTGTGCTTAATAAAATGATGCTCACCTAGGATTTGCAAATATTAAATACCATGACTAAAATAATGAATTTTTTAATTTTTCTTATAAACCATTGGGAGAAAAAGAACTCTTATTTGTTGGGGGAGGCGAGGAAAGAAAGCATTCTTAATGCAGCAGCAATGATCTTTGAGATCTGATTCTTCTTTTTTTTTTTTTTTTTTTTGCCAGTCCTGGGGATTGAACTCAGGGCCTGGGCACTGTCCCTGAACATCTTTTTTGCTCAAAGCTAGTGCTCTCTTTTAAGCCACAGCACCACTTCTGGCTTTTTCTGTGTATGTGGTACTGAGGAATTCAATCCAGGGTTTCATGCATGCTAGGAAAACACTCTACCACCTAAGCCACACTTTCAGCCCCAATTAAATCTTTACTTTCTCTAAAAAGATTGTTTCCTTGTTCAAAATTGTTTCCTTGATTACTGGTAATAATCTTAACTTTTCCCCAGCTGCTTACAATGCTACTCAATATATGTATGTTCAGTGTCTCAGAGACCTGATCACATTTGATTTTCGCAGCAGCTCAGAAAATAAGCAATATTAGATTTCCTTGACTAATGAAGAAACTCAGACAAGTACCATAGTTTGGTTTGGGAATCTCTTCCTCCAAAAGGCTCATGTGTTGAAGGCTTGGTCCCCAGTGCATTTGATGATTAAGTGAGGGAGCCTGAAGGAGATGAGGCTTAAGTGGAGGGAGTTAAGTCATTGGAAATGATTGCATTGAAGGGGATGTTAGAACCCCAATCTCTTTCTCTCTGTCCCTGAAATGTTGGCTGCCATGGGGTTAAGCTCTCCTACTACATGTTCCTGCCATAATGGTCTGTGTTGTCACAAGCCCATAGGCAAAGAGCCAGGGGATCACAGAATAAAATAGCTGAAATTCTGCACCAAAATAAGACTTTTTCCCCTGTGTGCTAGGGATGGAACTTAGGCTTGTACACAGTAGACAGATGTTCTACCATTGAGCTATACCCCAGCCCAGTCCTTTCATGGAAAAGAGACTGCCACATGGTTCAGGCAGAGAAGAGTTTATTGAGGGGAGAGCAAATTGCTAGCTAACACAAGATGGAGATGTGCAGAGAGAAAAGCGAAGACAAGAAGAGGGAGGAGACTGTGACCAGGATGGTTCAGGAAGTGCCCTCAGTAGATGAGGAAGTGACCTCAGAGTCTGGGGTCTTTTGCTGACTCACAGTCAGGTGATTACTGGTTTCCAGCAGGTGATTTCTGGTAAGGCTACAGGCTGTCTTTCATGAAGAGGAAGTGGGGAGGGTGCTTTTCTCCCTGACAGTCCAAACAGTTTGCCTAGCAGTGGGGAGCTAAGACCCCACATAAGTGGAGGTGCCTGTAATCTTAGCTGAGATCTCAAGATTGTGGTTTGAAGCTATGTTGGGCAGAAAAGTCTATGAGATTCTTATCTCTAAAAAAGAAGTTAAAAAAAAAAAAACAGAAGTAGAGATATGGGTCAAGTGTAGAGTGCCAACCTTAAAAGAAAAAGCCAGGTAAGACCCTAGTACTGGTGTGTGTGTGTGTGTGTGTGTGTGTGTGTGTGTGTGTGTGTGCTTGTGCACACACATATACACAACTACAGATAAGTGAAGTAATGTGACAAGGTCATGTGCTCTGCTAGTGATTCAAAGATAAAACTAATTTTAATGCCCCATCACTCAAACCCTGACTTGCATCTTGTTTCCCTATCAATCTCGCAAAAGAGAAACAAAGAATGATAGATTGCAATGGCCAGTTTTCTTTCCAATAATTCCTACTCTATAAAATCCCCAATAAAACTACATTTCTGGTATGATATCTGAATTCATTTTCTCCTAGAACTATAGATACAATAGTACTTTATATAATGAAAGTAGTTGCTACTCTACTGCAATCGAAGCCAACTGAAACACTGACAGAGGAATTAAACTAGTTTCCATTGTTGTGCAGTTATCTGAAAATGCTCTTTATTCACTTGAATCAGAACTCTTTTTTTTTTTTTTTTTTTGCCAGTCCTGGGCTTGAGCTTAGGGCCTGGACTTTCTCAAGGCTAGACTTGGACTTTCAAGGCTAGGCCTGGACTTTCTCCTTGGACTTTCTCAAGGCTAGAACTCTACCACTTGAGCCTCAGCACCACTTCCCACTTTTTTTATATATGTAGTACTAAGGAATCAAACCCGGGTCTTTGTGTATGCTAGGCAAGCACTTTAACCACTAGGCCAAACTCCCGGTCCTCAGAAGTCTTTTTGAGTCTAGATTATAGCAGTTTACATCTTTTTTTTTTTTTTTTTTTTGCCAGTCCTGGACTTGAGCTCAGGGCTTGAGCACTGTCCTTGGACTTTCTCAAGGCTAGAGCTCTACCACTTGAGCCTCAGCACCACTTCTGGCTTTTTTCTATGTATGTGGTACCGAGGAATTGAACCCGGGTCTTCATGCATGCTAGGCAAGCACTTTAACCACTAGGCCAAACTCCCGGCCCCAGCAGTTTACATCTTATTGACTGTGATACAGTCCTAGATATTTGAGCTATCTCAGGGGGTGTAAAAGGCAAATATTGCACTTAGAGAAAAATATAATAACCAAAGAAAGGAATTTTTTTAATCCTAGAAAGCAAAAACAAGGACAATCATTTATATTGTGGCTTATATTTCAGCAGGGGAAGATAGCAAAGAAACAAGGGCAAGGGGCAGAGATGAGGAATAGTATTTAGACAGGGGGTGGGGGGTGTCAATCAAACCCTCTCTGAGATACTAGCCTGTCAGTGGAAATTTTTATGAGGTAAGACAATTACCTAGAGAGTGGCTCATGTAATTATCTGATTGCACTCTAGGCAGAAGAGAGCATGTGCAAAGGCCACGAGCTTGCTGCGTCTTGAAGCAAAAATGCTTCAGGGCCTGGAGCAAGAAGGAAATTGGTCCTAGATAAGATTGAGAGAAAACCCTGCCTGGGAGGTTAAGGACTTGCTTGTCTTAGTAGAAGGGAGACTCAGCAGGAAGCTACTAAAACAATCGAGGAGAAGAACCAAGGAAGCAGAGGATACTGGTTGCACACCACACACATTTTCATTGTTGGTTTTTCTTTTCCCAATTGAAGATGGGAACCCATCTTGAACCCAAGGTATTGTTGCGCTTGCTAGACAAGTGCTTTTCCACTGAGCTACATCCCAGCCCCTGACACACATTTTCAAAGTAGAATTGACAGAATTTGCTACTGGATTGACATGTAGCCTGTACAAGATTCTGTGTGTACGTTTGTGTATGTGTGTGTGTGGCATGAGATATTACCTGTGTTTACAGTGATTAACTTTAAAGATAGTCTTCCTCAGGCCTGCTTCTGGTATGTGCTGAGCTTAACTTCATGTGAATAGCAGCTGCTAAAAATCTGACAACTGAGATGAGACCAGTGGCTCACATTTGTCATCCTAGCTACTCAGAAGGCTGAGATCTGAGGATCTTGGTTTCATGCCAGCCTGGGCAGGCTGTGAGACTCTTATTTCCAATTAATCACTAAAAAGCCGTAAGTGATTGACCACCAGCCGTGAGTGAAAAAACTAAGGGACAGGGGCTGGGAGCTTGGCTTAGTGGTAGAGTGCTTGCCTAGCATGCATGAAGACCTGGGTTCGATTTTTCAGTACCATATACATAGAAAAGACGGAAGTAGTGCTGTGGCTTAAGTGGTAGAGCGCTAGTCTTGAGGAAAGCCCAAGGAGAGTGCTCAGACCCTGAGATCAAGCCTAGAACTGACAAAACACACACACACACACACAAAGGGACAGTGCTGAGGTTAACTTCAAGCTTCAGGACTGGCACACACACACACACGCACACACACACAAAGAAAAAAGAATCTGACAGCTAAAAATAGAAGGAAATCAGCTCTGCCCAGCCTTTTGTTGGAGAGAAGCTGGCAAGCTAAACAATGGCTGGGGAAATCAACAAATGCCTTTTTCCATGTTTCCAATTTGGCCCAGAGAAGATCTGAACTTCAAGGTGTAAAGACATTTCCATCAGATCTTAGAAAGTTTGGGGGCTGCAAGTACATTGTAGTATCCAGCCTTAATTTCCCATTAGGTTCCCCATTTCTGCCTCCTTTTCCACGCATTCATTTCCCACAGTCTACTTCATCCAACTTCTTGGCTGCTGGAAGGTGTAGCTCATCACTGGTTCTGATATTCCAGCAGCTATAGGAGGTCCCTCGAGGGTCTGTGAAAACTCATCGCTGGGCCCCACTCCCAGAGTTTCTAAGTTTCTAAGTATACGTGTGTGTGTGTGTGTGTGTGTGTGTGTGTGTGTGCCTCTGTCACCTGGGAAATGGTCCACTTCTTCCCTAGAACTTCCTCCATTGCCCTTAACTGGTGAAAAGGAACCTAGTTTAGGTCAACAATGGCAGGCTCTGGTGGCACATGCCCGTGATCCTAGCTACTCAAAAAGCTGCGATCTGATGGATGCCCGCCTGGATGGAGAAGTCTGCGAGACTCTTCTCTCCGGTGAGCCACCCGAAGCCAGAGGCTTAAGTGGTAGAACTTGAGTCTCGAGTGAACGAGCTCGGGGACAGCGCTCAGGTCCTGAGTTCAAGCCCCAGGACCTGCACACACACTCTATAAATACAGAGATAAATAAACGAATACAATATAAGATAAAATGAAAGTGAGTAAAGAGAAGAGCGAGAAGCCCTGGCTGGTCGTCGGCCGCGAGGGCGGGCCGGGGCCAGCCCTCCCATCCTCGAGGGCGCGGACCGGAGGAGGTGCCCCAGAAGGCGACGCCTCTCGGAGGAAGTCTGTCCTGTAGCCGCGGGGCCGGCGTCCCAGACGCGCCCTGCTGCGGGAGTGAGCGCGGGTCTGGTCGGGGTCTGAGCTGTCGGCGGTGCCCGGGACGCGAGCCGCTCGCTTTGCCCAGCGGACAACACCACCCACCGCCATGGGCG